>NW_027189134.1:2516812-2690740 GCF_040958095.1 Procambarus clarkii
TCAACAACGAACATCTCAACAACAAACATCTCAACAACGAACACTACAACAACGAACACTACAACGACGAACACTACAACAACGAACACTTCATTAACGAACACCACAAAAACGAACACAACAACAATGAACAACACAACAACGAACACCACAACAACGAAAACCACAACAATGAACATCTCAACAACGAACACTACAACAACGAACACAACAACAACGAACACTACAACAACGAACACTACAACGACGAACACTACAACAACGAACACTTCAACAACGAACACCAAAAAACGAACACTAAAAAAACCAACACTACAACAACGAACACTTCAACAACGAATACTACAACAACGAACACCACAACAACGAACACCACAATAACGAACATCTCAAGAACAAACATCACAACAACGAACACTACAACAAAGAACACCACAACAACGAACTCCACAACAAAGAACTTTACAACCACGAACACCACAACAACGAACATTACAACAACGAACATCATAAAAACGACCATTACAACAAAGAACACCACAACAACGAACTCACAACAACGAACACCACAACAACGAACATCTCAACAACGAACATCTCAACAACGAACGTCTCAACAACGAACATCTCACCAACGAACAGTACAACAATGAACACTACAACAACGAACACCACAACAACGAACACTACAACAAAGAACAACACAACAACGAACTCCACAACAACGAACTTTACAACCACGAACACCACAACAACGAACATTACAACAACGAACACCACAACAACGAACACTACACTAATTAACACTACAACAACGAACATTACAACAACATACACTACAACAACGAACACTACAACAACAAACACTACATCAACGAACATTAAAACAATGAACACCACAACAACGAACACCATAACAACGAACACCATAACAACGAACACCATAACAACGAACACTACAACAACGAACACTACAACAACAAACACCAAAACAACGAACACTTCAACAACGAACACCACAACAACGAACACCACAACAACGAACATTTCAACAACGAACACTACAACAACGAACACTACAACAACGAACACAACAACAACGAACACCACAACACTGAACACTACAACAACTAACATTACAACAACGAACACTACAATAACGATCACTACAACAACAAACACTACAACAACGAACGCTACAACAACGAACACCACAACAACGAACATTAGAACAACGAACACTACAACAACGAAGGTTATAAGAATAAACTCCACAACAACGGACATTACAACAAGGAACACTACAACAACGAACACTACAACAACATACACTACAACAACGAACACTACAACAACAAACACTACAACAACGGACATTAAAACAATGAACACCACAACAACGAACACAACAACAACAACGAACACTACAACAACGAACACTACAACAACAAACACCAAAACAACGAACACTTCAACAACGAACACCACAACAACGAACATCTCAACAACGAACACTGCAACAACGAACACCACAACAACGAACATCTCAACAACGAACACTACAACAATGAACACTACAACAACGAACACTACAAAAACGAACACTACAACAACGAACACTACAATAACGAACACCACAACAACAAACACCACAACAACGAACACCACATCACCGAACACCACAACAACGAACATCTCAACAACGAACATCTCAACAACGAACGTCTCAACAACGAACATCTCAATAACGGACACTACAACAACGAACACTGCAAAACGAACACCACAACAACGAACATCTCAACAACGAACACTACAACAACGAACACTACAACAACGAACACTACAAAAACGAACACTACAAAAACGAACACCACAACAACGAACACTACAACAACGAATACCACAACAATGAACATCTCAACAACGAACACTACAACAACAAACACAACAACAACGAACACTACAACAACGAACACTACAACGACGAACACTACAACAACGAACACTTCAACAAAGAACACCACAAAAACGAACACTAAAACAACGAACACAACAACAACGAACACTTCAACAACGAATACTACAACAACGAACACCACAACAACGAACACCACAATAACGAACATCCTAAGAACGAACATCACAACAACGAACACATCAACAACGAACACCGCAACAACGAACACTACAAAACGAACACCGCAACAATGAACACCACAACAACAAACACCATAACAAAGAACACTACAACAACGAACACCACAACAACGAACATCTCAACAACGAACACCACAACAACGAATACTACAACAACGAACACTACAACAACGAACACTACAACAAAGAAACATCTCAACAACGAACGCCACAACAACGAACACTACAAATACGAACATCTCAAAACGAACACCACAACAACGTACACCACAGCAACGCACACTAAAACAACGAACACTACAACAATGAACACTACAACAACGAACACTACAAAAACGAACACTACAAAAACCAACATCTCAACAATGAACACCACATCAACGACACTACAACAACGAACACCACATCAACGAACACCATAACAACGAACATCTTAACAACGAACATCTCAACAACGAACATTACAACAACGAACATCTCAAAACGAACACCACAACAACGCACACCACAACAACGCACACTAAAACAACGAACTTTACAACAATGAGCACTACAACAACGAACACTACAACAACGAACACTACAAAAACGAACATCTCAACAACGAACACCACAACAACGAACACTACAACAACGAACACTACAACTACGAACACTACAACAACGAACACCACATCAACGAACACCATAACAACGAACATCTTAACAACGAACATCTCAACATCGAACACTACAACAATGAACACTACAACAACGAACACCACAACAACAAACATCTCAACAACGAACACTATAACAACTAACACAACAAGAACGACCATCACAACAACGAACATCTCAACAACGAACATCTCAATAACGAACACTACAACAACGAACACCACATCACTGAACACCACAACAACGAACATCTCAACAACGAACAACTCAACAACGAACATCTCAACAACGAACACTACAACAACGAACACAACAATAACGAACACTACAACAACAAACACTACAACAACGAACACCACATCACCGAACACCACAACAACGAACATCTCAACAACGAACATCTCAACAACGAACATCTCAACAACGAACATCTCAACAACGAACATCTCAACAACGAACATCTCAACAACAAACACCACAACAACGAACTTTACAACAACGAACATCTCAACAACGAACATCTCAACAACGAACATCTCAACAACGAACATCTCAACAACGAACATCTCAAAAACGAACAAGACAACAACGAACACCACAACAACGAACTCACAACAACGAACACCACAACAACGAACATTTCAACAACGAACATCGCAACAACGAACGTCTCAACAACGAACATCTCATCAACGAACAGTACAACAATGAACACTACAACAACGAACACCACAACAACGAACACTACAACAAAGAACACCACAACAACGAACTCCATAACAACGAACTTGACAACCACGAACACCACAACAACGAACATTACAACAACGAACATAATAAAAACGACCATTACAACAAAGAACTCCACAACAACGAACTCACAACAACGAACACCACAACAACGAACATCTCAACAACGAACATCTCAACAACGAACGTCTCAACAACGAACATATCACCAACGAACAGTACAACAATGAACACTACAACAACGAACACCACAACAACGAACACTACAACAAAGAACAACACAACAACGAACTCCACAACAACGAACTTTACAACCACGAACACCACAACAACGAACATTACAACAACGAACACCACAACAACGAACACTACACTAATTAACACTACAACAACGAACATTACAACAACATACACTACAACAACGAACACTACAACAACAAACACTACATCAACGAACATTAAAACAATGAACACCACAACAACGAACACCATAACAACGAACACCATAACAACGAACACCATAACAACGAACACTACAACAACGAACACTACAACAACAAACACCAAAACAACGAACACTTCAACAACGAACACCACAACAACGAACACCACAACAACGAACATTTCAACAACGAACACTACAACAACGAACACTACAACAACGAACACAACAACAACGAACACCACAACCAACAACGAACACCACAACAACGAATACCACAACAATGAACATCTCAACAACGAACACAACAACAACGAACACTACAACAACGAACACTACAACGTCGAACACTACAACAACGAACACTTCAACAACGAACACCACAAAAACGAACACTAAAACAACGAACACAACAACAACAAACACTTCAACAACGAATACTACAACAACGAACACCACAACAACGAACACCACAATAACGAACATCCTAAGAACGAACATCACAACAACGAACACATCAACAACGAACACCGCAACAACGAACACTACAAAACGAACACCACAACAAAGAACACCACAATAACAAACACCATAACAAAGAACACTACAACAACGAACACCACAACAACGAACATCTCAACAACGAACACCACAACAACGAATACTACAACAACGAACACTACAACAGCTAACACTACAACAAAGAAACATCTCAACAACGAACACCACAACAACGAACACTACAACAACGAACACCTCAAAACGAACACCACAACAACGTACACCACAATAACAAACACCATAACAAAGAACACTACAACAACGAACACCACAACAACGAACATCTCAACAACGAACACCACAACAACGAATACTAAAACAACGAACACTACAACAACTAACACTACAACAAAGAAACATCTCAACAACGAACACCATAACAACGAACACTACAACAACGAACACTACATCAACGAAAACCATAACAACGAACATCTTAACAACGAACATCTCAACAACGAACACTACAACAATGAACACTACAACAACGAACACCACAACAACGAACATCTCAACAACGAACACTATAACAAATAACACCACAAGAACGACCATCACAACAACGAACATCTCAACAACGAACATCTCAACAACGAACATCTCAACAACGAAGACTACAACAACGAACACCACATCACTGAACACTACAACAACTAACATTACAACAACGAACACTACAATAACGATCACTACAACAACAAACACTACAACAACGAACGCTACAACAACGAACACCACAACAACGAACATTAGAACAACGAACACTACAACAACGAAGGTTATAAGAATAAACTCCACAACAACGGACATTACAACAAGGAACACTACAACAACGAACACTACAACAACATACACTACAACAACGAACACTACAACAACAAACACTACAACAACGGACATTAAAACAATGAACACCACAACAACGAACACAACAACAACAACGAACACTACAACAACGAACACTACAACAACAAACACCAAAACAACGAACACTTCAACAACGAACACCACAACAACGAACATCTCAACAACGAACACTGCAACAACGAACACCACAACAACGAACATCTCAACAACGAACACTACAACAATGAACACTACAACAACGAACACTACAAAAACGAACACTACAACAACGAACACTACAATAACGAACACCACAACAACAAACACCACAACAACGAACACCACATCACCGAACACCACAACAACGAACATCTCAACAACGAACATCTCAACAACGAACGTCTCAACAACGAACATCTCAATAACGAACACTACAACAACGAACACTGCAAAACGAACACCACAACAACGAACATCTCAACAACGAACACTACAACAACGAACACTACAACAACGAACACTACAACAACGAACACTACAAAAACGAACACTACAAAAACGAACAGTACAATAACGAACACTGCAACAACAAACACTACAACAACGAACACCACATCACCGAACACCACAACAACGAACATCTCAACAACGAACATCTCAACAACGACCATCTCAACAACGACCATCTCAACAACGAACACTACAACAACGAACACCACAACAACGAACATTTCAACAACGAACACTACAACAACGAACACTACAACAACGAACACATCAACAACGAACACCACAACAACGAACACTACAACAACGAATACCACAACAATGAACATCTCAACAACGAACACTACAACAACAAACACAACAACAACGAACACTACAACAACGAACACTACAACGACGAACACTACAACAACGAACACTTCAACAAAGAACACCACAAAAACGAACACTAAAACAACGAACACAACAACAACGAACACTTCAACAACGAATACTACAACAACGAACACCACAATAACGAACACCACAATAACGAACATCCTAAGAACGAACATCACAACAACGAACACATCAACAACGAACACCGCAACAACGAACACTACAAAACGAACACCACAACAATGAACACCACAACAACAAACACCATAACAAAGAACACTACAACAACGAACACCACAACAACGAACATCTCAACAACGAACACCACAACAACGAATACTACAACAACGAACACTACAACAACGAACACTACAACAAAGAAACATCTCAACAACGAACACCACAACAACGAACACTACAAATACGAACATCTCAAAACGAACACCACAACAACGTACACCACAGCAACGCACACTAAAACAACGAACACTACAACAATGAACACATCAACAACGAACACTACAAAAACGAACACTACAAAAACCAACATCTCAACAATGAACACCACATCAACGACACTACAACAACGAACACCACATCAACGAACACCATAACAACGAACATCTTAACAACGAACATCTCAACAACGAACACTACAACAATGAACACTACAACAACGAACACCACAACAACGAACATCTCAACAACGAACACTATAACAAATAACACCACAAGAACGACCATCACAACAACGAACATCTCAACAACGAACATCTCAACAACGAACATCTCAACAACGAAGACTACAACAACGAACACCACATCACTGAACACTACAACAACTAACATTACAACAACGAACACTACAATAACGATCACTACAACAACAAACACTACAACAACGAACACCACAACAACGAACACCACAACAACAAACACTACAGCAACGAACACCACAACAACGAAATTTACAACAATGAACACTACAACAACTAACATTACAACAACGAACACCACAATAACGATCACTACAACAACAAACACTACAACAACGAACACTACAACAACGAACACTACAAAAACGAACACTACAAAAACGAACAGTACAATAACGAACACTGCAACAACAAACACTACAACAACGAACACCACATCACCGAACACCACAACAACGAACATCTCAACAACGAACATCTCAACAACGACCATCTCAACAACGACCATCTCAACAACGAACACTACAACAACGAACACCACAACAACGAACATTTCAACAACGAACACTACAACAACGAACACTACAACAACGAACACATCAACAACGAACACCACAACAACGAACACTACAACAACGAATACCACAACAATGAACATCTCAACAACGAACACTACAACAACAAACACAACAACAACGAACACTACAACAACGAACACTACAACGACGAACACTACAACAACGAACACTTCAACAAAGAACACCACAAAAACGAACACTAAAACAACGAACACAACAACAACGAACACTTCAACAACGAATACTACAACAACGAACACCACAATAACGAACACCACAATAACGAACATCCTAAGAACGAACATCACAACAACGAACACATCAACAACGAACACCGCAACAACGAACACTACAAAACGAACACCACAACAATGAACACCACAACAACAAACACCATAACAAAGAACACTACAACAACGAACACCACAACAACGAACATCTCAACAACGAACACCACAACAACGAATACTACAACAACGAACACTACAACAACGAACACTACAACAAAGAAACATCTCAACAACGAACACCACAACAACGAACACTACAAATACGAACATCTCAAAACGAACACCACAACAACGTACACCACAGCAACGCACACTAAAACAACGAACACTACAACAATGAACACAACAACAACGAACACTACAAAAACGAACACTACAAAAACCAACATCTCAACAATGAACACCACATCAACGACACTACAACAACGAACACCACATCAACGAACACCATAACAACGAACATCTTAACAACGAACATCTCAACAACGAACACTACAACAATGAACACTACAACAACGAACACCACAACAACGAACATCTCAACAACGAACATCTCAACAACGAACACTATAACAAATAACACCACAAGAACGACCATCACAACAACGAACATCTCAACAACGAACATCTCAACAACGAACACTACAACAACGAACACCACATCACTGAACACTACAACAACTAACATTACAACAACGAACACTACAATAACGATCACTACAACAACAAACACTACAACAACGAACGCTACAACAACGAACACCACAACAACGAACATTAGAACAACGAACACTACAACATCGAAGGTTATAAGAATAAACCCCACAACAACGGACATTACAACAAGGAACACTACAACAACGAACACTGCAACAGCATACACTACAACAACGAACACTACAACAACAAACACTACAACAACGAACACTACAACAACAAACACTACAACAACGAACATAAAAACAATGAACACCACAACAACGAACACTATAACAACGAACACTACAACAACGAACACTACAACAACAAACACCAAAACAACGAACACTTCAACAACGAACACCACAACAACGAACATCTCAACAACGAACACTGCAACAACGAACACCACAACAACGAACATCTCATCAACGAACACTACAACAACGAACACTACAAAAACGAACACTACAACAACGAACACTACAATAACGAACACTACAACAACAAACACTACAACAAAGAACACCACATCACCGAACACCACAACAACGAACATCTCAACAACGAACATCTCAACAACAAACATCTCAACAACGAACACTACAACAACGAACACTACAACGACGAACACTACAACAACGAACACTTCATTAACGAACACCACAAAAACGAACACAACAACAATGAACAACACAACAACGAACACCACAACAACGAAAACCACAACAATGAACATCTCAACAACGAACACTACAACAACGAACACAACAACAACGAACACTACAACAACGAACACTACAACGACGAACACTACAACAACGAACACTTCAACAACGAACACCAAAAAACGAACACTAAAAAAACCAACACTACAACAACGAACACTTCAACAACGAATACTACAACAACGAACACCACAACAACGAACACCACAATAACGAACATCTCAAGAACAAACATCACAACAACGAACACATCAACAACGAACACCACAACAACGAACACTACAAAACGAACACCACAACAATGAACACCACAACAACGAACACCACAAAAACGAATACTGCAACAACGAACACTACAGCAACGAACATCACAACAACGAACACCACGACCTCTAACAAAACAACAACAACGAACACCACAACAACGAACACCACAACAACGAACACTACAACAACGAACATCTCAAAACGAACACCACAACAACGCACACCACAACAACGCACACTAAAACAACGAACTTTACAACAATGAGCACTACAACAACGAACACTACAACAACGAACACTACAAAAACGAACATCTCAACAACGAACACCACAACAACGAACACTACAACAACGAACACTACAACAACGAACACTACAACAACGAACACCACATCAACGAACACCACAACAACGAACATCTTAACAACGAACATCTCAACATCGAACACTACAACAATGAACACTACAACAACGAACACCACAACAACGAACATCTCAACAACGAACACTATAACAACTAACACAACAAGAACGACCATCACAACAACGAACATCTCAACAACGAACATCTCAATAACGAACACTACAACAACGAACACCACATCACTGAACACCACAACAACGAACATCTCAACAACGAACAACTCAACAACGAACATCTCAACAACAAACACTACAACAACGAACACAACAATAACGAACACTACAACAACAAACACTACAACAACGAACACCACATCACCGAACACCACAACAACGAACATCTCAACAACGAACATCTCAACAACGAACATCTCAACAACGAACATCTCAACAACAAACACCACAACAACGAACTTTACAACAACGAACATCTCAACAACGAACATCTCAACAACGAACATCTCAACAACGAACATCTCAACAACGAACATCTCAAAAACGAACAAGACAACAACGAACAACACAACAACGAACTCACAACAACGAACACCACAACAACGAACATCTCAACAACGAACATCTCAACAACGAACGTCTCAACAACGAACATCTCATCAACGAACAGTACAACAATGAACACTACAACAACGAACACCACAACAACGAACACTACAACAAAGAACACCACAACAACGAACTCCACAACAAAGAACTTTACAACCACGAACACCACAACAACGAACATTACAACAACGAACATCATAAAAACGACCATTACAACAAAGAACACCACAACAACGAACTCACAACAACGAACACCACAACAACGAACATCTCAACAACGAACATCTCAACAACGAACGTCTCAACAACGAACATCTCACCAACGAACAGTACAACAATGAACACTACAACAACGAACACCACAACAACGAACACTACAACAAAGAACAACACAACAACGAACTCCACAACAACGAACTTTACAACCACGAACACCACAACAACGAACATTACAACAACGAACACCACAACAACGAACACTACACTAATTAACACTACAACAACGAACATTACAACAACATACACTACAACAACGAACACTACAACAACAAACACTACATCAACGAACATTAAAACAATGAACACCACAACAACGAACACCATAACAACGAACACCATAACAACGAACACCATAACAACGAACACTACAACAACGAACACTACAACAACAAACACCAAAACAACGAACACTTCAACAACGAACACCACAACAACGAACACCACAACAACGAACATTTCAACAACGAACACTACAACAACGAACACTACAACAACGAACACAACAACAACGAACACCACAACACTGAACACTACAACAACTAACATTACAACAACGAACACTACAATAACGATCACTACAACAACAAACACTACAACAACGAACGCTACAACAACGAACACCACAACAACGAACATTAGAACAACGAACACTACAACAACGAAGGTTATAAGAATAAACTCCACAACAACGGACATTACAACAAGGAACACTACAACAACGAACACTACAACAACATACACAACAACAACGAACACTACAACAACAAACACTACAACAACGGACATTAAAACAATGAACACCACAACAACGAACACAACAACAACAACGAACACTACAACAACGAACACTACAACAACAAACACCAAAACAACGAACACTTCAACAACGAACACCACAACAACGAACATCTCAACAACGAACACTGCAACAACGAACACCACAACAACGAACATCTCAACAACGAACACTACAACAATGAACACTACAACAACGAACACTACAAAAACGAACACTACAACAACGAACACTACAATAACGAACACCACAACAACAAACACCACAACAACGAACACCACATCACCGAACACCACAACAACGAACATCTCAACAACGAACATCTCAACAACGAACGTCTCAACAACGAACATCTCAATAACGAACACTACAACAACGAACACTGCAAAACGAACACCACAACAACGAACATCTCAACAACGAACACTACAACAACGAACACTACAAAAACGAACACTACAAAAACGAACAGTACAATAACGAACACTGCAACAACAAACACTACAACAACGAACACCACATCACCGAACACCACAACAACGAACATCTCAACAACGAACATCTCAACAACGACCATCTCAACAACGACCATCTCAACAACGAACACTACAACAACGAACACCACAACAACGAACATTTCAACAACGAACACTACAACAACGAACACTACAACAACGAACACATCAACAACGAACACCACAACAACGAACACTACAACAACGAATACCACAACAATGAACATCTCAACAACGAACACTACAACAACAAACACAACAACAACGAACACTACAACAACGAACACTACAACGACGAACACTACAACAACGAACACTTCAACAAAGAACACCACAAAAACGAACACTAAAACAACGAACACAACAACAACGAACACTTCAACAACGAATACTACAACAACGAACACCACAATAACGAACACCACAATAACGAACATCCTAAGAACGAACATCACAACAACGAACACATCAACAACGAACACCGCAACAACGAACACTACAAAACGAACACCACAACAATGAACACCACAACAACAAACACCATAACAAAGAACACTACAACAACGAACACCACAACAACGAACATCTCAACAACGAACACCACAACAACGAATACTACAACAACGAACACTACAACAACGAACACTACAACAAAGAAACATCTCAACAACGAACACCACAACAACGAACACTACAAATACGAACATCTCAAAACGAACACCACAACAACGTACACCACAGCAACGCACACTAAAACAACGAACACTACAACAATGAACACATCAACAACGAACACTACAAAAACGAACACTACAAAAACCAACATCTCAACAATGAACACCACATCAACGACACTACAACAACGAACACCACATCAACGAACACCATAACAACGAACATCTTAACAACGAACATCTCAACAACGAACACTACAACAATGAACACTACAACAACGAACACCACAACAACGAACATCTCAACAACGAACACTATAACAAATAACACCACAAGAACGACCATCACAACAACGAACATCTCAACAACGAACATCTCAACAACGAACATCTCAACAACGAAGACTACAACAACGAACACCACATCACTGAACACTACAACAACTAACATTACAACAACGAACACTACAATAACGATCACTACAACAACAAACACTACAACAACGAACACCACAACAACGAACACCACAACAACAAACACTACAGCAACGAACACCACAACAACGAAATTTACAACAATGAACACTACAACAACTAACATTACAACAACGAACACCACAATAACGATCACTACAACAACAAACACTACAACAACGAACGCTACAACAACGAACACCACAACAACGAACATTAGAACAACGAACACTACAACAACGAAGGTTATAAGAATAAACTCCACAACAACGGACATTACAACAAGGAACACTACAACAACGAACACTACAACAACATACACTACAACAACGAACACTACAACAACAAACACTACAACAACGAACATTAAAACAATGAACACCACAACAACGAACACATCAACAACAACGAACACTACAACAACGAACACTACAACAACAAACACCAAAACAACGAACACTTCAACAACGAACACCACAACAACGAACATCTCAACAACGAACACTGCAACAACGAACACCACAACAACGAACATCTCAACAACGAACACTACAACAATGAACACTACAACAACGAACACTACAAAAACGAACACTACAACAACGAACACTACAATAACGAACACCACAACAACAAACACCACAACAACGAACACCACATCACCGAACACCACAACAACGAACATCTCAACAACGAACATCTCAACAACGAACGTCTCAACAACGAACATCTCAATAACGAACACTACAACAACGAACACTGCAAAACGAACACCACAACAACGAACATCTCAACAACGAACACTACAACAACGAACACTACAACAACGAACACTACAAAAACGAACACTACAAAAACGAACAGTACAATAACGAACACTGCAACAACAAACACTACAACAACGAACACCACATCACCGAACACCACAACAACGAACATCTCAACAACGAACATCTCAACAACGTCCATCTCAACAACGACTATCTCAACAACGAACACTACAACAACGAACACCACAACAACGAACATTTCAACAACGAACACTACAACAACGAACACTACAACAACGAACACATCAACAACGAACACCACAACAACGAACACTACAACAACGAATACCACAACAATGAACATCTCAACAACGAACACTACAACAACAAACACAACAACAACGAACACTACAACAACGAACACTACAACGACGAACACTACAACAACGAACACTTCAACAAAGAACACCACAAAAACGAACACTAAAACAACGAACACAACAACAACGAACACTTCAACAACGAATACTACAACAACGAACACCACAACAACGAACACCACAATAACGAACATCCTAAGAACGAACATCACAACAACGAACACATCAACAACGAACACCGCAACAACGAACACTACAAAACGAACACCACAACAATGAACACCACAACAACAAACACCATAATAAAGAACACTACAACAACGAACACCACAACAACGAACATCTCAACAACGAACACCACAACAACGAATACTACAACAACGAACACTACAACAACGAACACTACAACAAAGAAACATCTCAACAACGAACACTACAACAATGAACACTACAACAACGAACACTACAAAAACGAACACTACAACAACGAACACTACAATAACGAACACCACAACAACAAACACCACAACAACGAACACCACATCACCGAACACCACAACAACGAACATCTCAACAACGAACATCTCAACAACGAACGTCTCAACAACGAACATCTCAATAACGAACACTACAACAACGAACACTGCAAAACGAACACCACAACAACGAACATCTCAACAACGAACACTACAACAACGAACACTACAACAACGAACACTACAAAAACGAACACTACAAAAACGAACAGTACAATAACGAACACTGCAACAACAAACACTACAACAACGAACACCACATCACCGAACACCACAACAACGAACATCTCAACAACGAACATCTCAACAACGTCCATCTCAACAACGACTATCTCAACAACGAACACTACAACAACGAACACCACAACAACGAACATTTCAACAACGAACACTACAACAACGAACACTACAACAACGAACACATCAACAACGAACACCACAACAACGAACACTACAACAACGAATACCACAACAATGAACATCTCAACAACGAACACTACAACAACAAACACAACAACAACGAACACTACAACAACGAACACTACAACGACGAACACTACAACAACGAACACTTCAACAAAGAACACCACAAAAACGAACACTAAAACAACGAACACAACAACAACGAACACTTCAACAACGAATACTACAACAACGAACACCACAACAACGAACACCACAATAACGAACATCCTAAGAACGAACATCACAACAACGAACACATCAACAACGAACACCGCAACAACGAACACTACAAAACGAACACCACAACAATGAACACCACAACAACAAACACCATAATAAAGAACACTACAACAACGAACACCACAACAACGAACATCTCAACAACGAACACCACAACAACGAATACTACAACAACGAACACTACAACAACGAACACTACAACAAAGAAACATCTCAACAACGAACACCACAACAACGAACACTACAAATACGAACATCTCAAAACGAACACCACAACAACGTACACCACAGCAACGCACACTAAAACAACGAACACTACAACAATGAACACTACAACAACGAACACTACAAAAACGAACACTACAAAAACGAACATCTCAACAATGAACACCACATCAACGACACTACAACAACGAACACCACATCAACGAACACCATAACAACAAACATCTTAACAACGAACATCTCAACAACGAACACTACAACAATGAACACTACAACAACGAACACCACAACAACGAACATCTCAACAACGAACACTATAACAAATAACACCACAAGAACGACCATCACAACAACGAACATCTCAACAACGAACATCTCAACAACGAACACTACAACAACGAACACCACATCACTGAACACTACAACAACTAACATTACAACAACGAACACTACAATAACGATCACTACAACAACAAACACTACAACAACGAACGCTACAACAACGAACACCACAACAACGAACATTAGAACAACGAACACTACAACATCGAAGGTTATAAGAATAAACCCCACAACAACGGACATTACAACAAGGAACACTACAACAACGAACACTACAACAGCATACACTACAACAACGAACACTACAACAACAAACACTACAACAACGAACACTACAACAACAAACACTACAACAACGAACATAAAAACAATGAACACCACAACAACGAACACTATAACAACGAACACTACAACAACGAACACTACAACAACAAACACCAAAACAACGAACACTTCAACAACGAACACCACAACAACGAACATCTCAACAACGAACACTGCAACAACGAACACCACAACAACGAACATCTCATCAACGAACACTACAACAACGAACACTACAAAAACGAACACTACAACAACGAACACTACAATAACGAACACTACAACAACAAACACTACAACAAAGAACACCACATCACCGAACACCACAACAACGAACATCTCAACAACGAACATCTCAACAACGAACATCTCAACAACGAACACTACAACAACGAACACTACAACGACGAACACTACAACAACGAACACTTCATTAACGAACACCACAAAAACGAACACAACAACAATGAACAACACAACAACGAACACCACAACAACGAAAACCACAACAATGAACATCTCAACAACGAACACTACAACAACGAACACAACAACAACGAACACTACAACAACGAACACTACAACGACGAACACTACAACAACGAACACTTCAACAACGAACACCAAAAAACGAACACTAAAAAAACCAACACTACAACAACGAACACTTCAACAACGAATACTACAACAACGAACACCACAACAACGTACACCACAATAACGAACATCTCAAGAACAAACATCACAACAACGAACACATCAACAACGAACACCACAACAACGAACACTACAAAACGAACACCACAACAATGAACACCACAACAACGAACACCACAAAAACGAATACTGCAACAACGAACACTACAGCAACGAACATCACAACAACGAACACCACGACCTCTAACAAAACAACAACAACGAACACCACAACAACGAACACCACAACAACGAACACTACAACAACGAACATCTCAAAACGAACACCACAACAACGCACACCACAACAACGCACACTAAAACAACGAACTTTACAACAATGAGCACTACAACAACGAACACTACAACAACGAACACTACAAAAACGAACATCTCAACAACGAACACCACAACAACGAACACTACAACAACGAACACTACAACAACGAACACTACAACAACGAACACCACATCAACGAACACCACAACAACGAACATCTTAACAACGAACATCTCAACATCGAACACTACAACAATGAACACTACAACAACGAACACCACAACAACGAACATCTCAACAACGAACACTATAACAACTAACACAACAAGAACGACCATCACAACAACGAACATCTCAACAACGAACATCTCAATAACGAACACTACAACAACGAACACCACATCACTGAACACCACAACAACGAACATCTCAACAACGAACAACTCAACAACGAACATCTCAACAACAAACACTACAACAACGAACACAACAATAACGAACACTACAACAACAAACACTACAACAACGAACACCACATCACCGAACACCACAACAACGAACATCTCAACAACGAACATCTCAACAACGAACATCTCAACAACGAACATCTCAACAACAAACACCACAACAACGAACTTTACAACAACGAACATCTCAACAACGAACATCTCAACAACGAACATCTCAACAACGAACATCTCAACAACGAACATCTCAACAACGAACATCTCAAAAACGAACAAGACAACAACGAACACCACAACAACGAACTCACAACAACGAACACCACAACAACGAACATCTCAACAACGAACATATCAACAACGAACGTCTCAACAACGAACATCTCATCAACGAACAGTACAACAATGAACACTACAACAACGAACACCACAACAACGAACACTACAACAAAGAACACCACAACAACGAACTCCACAACAAAGAACTTTACAACCACGAACACCACAACAACGAACATTACAACAACGAACATCATAAAAACGACCATTACAACAAAGAACACCACAACAACGAACTCACAACAACGAACACCACAACAACGAACATCTCAACAACGAACATCTCAACAACGAACGTCTCAACAACGAACATCTCACCAACGAACAGTACAACAATGAACACTACAACAACGAACACCACAACAACGAACACTACAACAAAGAACAACACAACAACGAACTCCACAACAACGAACTTTACAACCACGAACACCACAACAACGAACATTACAACAACGAACACCACAACAACGAACACTACACTAATTAACACTACAACAACGAACATTACAACAACATACACTACAACAACGAACACTACAACAACAAACACTACATCAACGAACATTAAAACAATGAACACCACAACAACGAACACCATAACAACGAACACCATAACAACGAACACCATAACAACGAACACTACAACAACGAACACTACAACAACAAACACCAAAACAACGAACACTTCAACAACGAACACCACAACAACGAACACCACAACAACGAACATTTCAACAACGAACACTACAACAACGAACACTACAACAACGAACACAACAACAACGAACACCACAACAACGAACACCACAACAACGAATACCACAACAATGAACATCTCAACAACGAACACAACAACAACGAACACTACAACAACGAACACTACAACGTCGAACACTACAACAACGAACACTTCAACAACGAACACCACAAAAACGAACACTAAAACAACGAACACAACAACAACAAACACTTCAACAACGAATACTACAACAACGAACACCACAACAACGAACACCACAATAACGAACATCCTAAGAACGAACATCACAACAACGAACACATCAACAACGAACACCGCAACAACGAACACTACAAAACGAACACCACAACAAAGAACACCACAATAACAAACACCATAACAAAGAACACTACAACAACGAACACCACAACAACGAACATCTCAACAACGAACACCACAACAACGAATACTACAACAACGAACACTACAACAGCTAACACTACAACAAAGAAACATCTCAACAACGAACACCACAACAACGAACACTACAACAACGAACACCTCAAAACGAACACCACAACAACGTACACCACAATAACAAACACCATAACAAAGAACACTACAACAACGAACACCACAACAACGAACATCTCAACAACGAACACCACAACAACGAATACTACAACAACGAACACTACAACAACTAACACTACAACAAAGAAACATCTCAACAACGAACACCATAACAACGAACACTACATCAACGAACACCACATCAACGAAAACCATAACAACGAACATCTTAACAACGAACATCTCAACAACGAACACTACAACAATGAACACTACAACAACGAACACCACAACAACGAACATCTCAACAACGAACACTATAACAAATAACACCACAAGAACGACCATCACAACAACGAACATCTCAACAACGAACATCTCAACAACGAACATCTCAACAACGAAGACTACAACAACGAACACCACATCACTGAACACTACAACAACTAACATTACAACAACGAACACTACAATAACGATCACTACAACAACAAACACTACAACAACGAACGCTACAACAACGAACACCACAACAACGAACATTAGAACAACGAACACTACAACAACGAAGGTTATAAGAATAAACTCCACAACAACGGACATTACAACAAGGAACACTACAACAACGAACACTACAACAACATACACTACAACAACGAACACTACAACAACAAACACTACAACAACGAACATTAAAACAATGAACACCACAACAACGAACACAACAACAACAACGAACACTACAACAACGAACACTACAACAACAAACACCAAAAAAACGAACACTTCAACAACGAACACCACAACAACGAACATCTCAACAACGAACACTGCAACAACGAACACCACAACAACGAACATCTCAACAACGAACACTACAACAATGAACACTACAACAACGATCACTACAACAACAAACACTACAACAACGAACACTACAATAACGAACACCACAACAACGAACATTAGAACAACGAACACTACAACAACGAAGGTTATAAGAATAAACTCCACAACAACGGACATTACAACAAGGAACACTACAACAACGAACACTACAACAACATACACTACAACAACGAACACTACAACAACAAACACTACAACAACGAACATTAAAACAATGAACACCACAACAACGAACACAACAACAACAACGAACACTACAACAACGAACACTACAACAACAAACACCAAAACAACGAACACTTCAACAACGAACACCACAACAACGAACATCTCAACAACGAACACTGCAACAACGAACACCACAACAACGAACATCTCAACAACGAACACTACAACAATGAACACTACAACAACGAACACTACAAAAACGAACACTACAACAACGAACACTACAATAACGAACACCACAACAACAAACACCACAACAACGAACACCACATCACCGAACACCACAACAACGAACATCTCAACAACGAACATCTCAACAACGAACGTCTCAACAACGAACATCTCAATAACGAACACTACAACAACGAACACTGCAAAACGAACACCACAACAACGAACATCTCAACAACGAACACTACAACAACGAACACTACAACAACGAACACTACAAAAACGAACACTACAAAAACGAACAGTACAATAACGAACACTGCAACAACAAACACTACATCAACGAACACCACATCACCGAACACCACAACAACGAACATCTCAACAACGAACATCTCAACAACGACCATCTCAACAACGACCATCTCAACAACGAACACTACAACAACGAACACCACAACAACGAACATTTCAACAACGAACACTACAACAACGAACACTACAACAACGAACACATCAACAACGAACACCACAACAACGAACACTACAACAACGAATACCACAACAATGAACATCTCAACAACGAACACTACAACAACAAACACAACAACAACGAACACTACAACAACGAACACTACAACGACGAACACTACAACAACGAACACTTCAACAAAGAACACCACAAAAACGAACACTAAAACAACGAACACAACAACAACGAACACTTCAACAACGAATACTACAACAACGAACACCACAACAACGAACACCACAATAACGAACATCCTAAGAACGAACATCACAACAACGAACACATCAACAACGAACACCGCAACAACGAACACTACAAAACGAACACCACAACAATGAACACCACAACAACAAACACCATAACAAAGAACACTACAACAACGAACACCACAACAACGAACATCTCAACAACGAACTCCACAACAACGAATACTACAACAACGAACACTACAACAACGAACACTACAACAAAGAAACATCTCAACAACGAACACCACAACAACGAACACTACAAATACGAACATCTCAAAACGAACACCACAACAACGTACACCACAGCAACGCACACTAAAACAACGAACACTACAACAATGAACACAACAACAACGAACACTACAAAAACGAACACTACAAAAACCAACATCTCAACAATGAACACCACATCAACGACACTACAACAACGAACACCACAACAACGAACATCTCAACAACGAACACTATAACAAATAACACCACAAGAACGACCATCACAACAACGAACATCTCAACAACGAACATCTCAACAACGAACATCTCAACAACGAAGACTACAACAACGAACACCACATCACTGAACACTACAACAACTAACATTACAACAACGAACACTACAATAACGATCACTACAACAACAAACACTACAACAACGAACGCTACAACAACGAACACCACAACAACGAACATTAGTACAACGAACACTACAACAACGAAGGTTATAAGAATAAACTCCACAACAACGGACATTACAACAAGGAACACTACAACAACGAACATACAACAACATACACTACAACAACGAACACTACAACAACAAACACTACAACAACGAACATTAAAACAATGAACACCACAACAACGAACACATCAACAACAACGAACACTACAACAACGAACACTACAACAACAAACACCAAAACAACGAACACTTCAACAACGAACACCACAACAACGAACATCTCAACAACGAACACTGCAACAACGAACACCACAACAACGAACATCTCAACAACGAACACTACAACAATGAACACTACAACAACGAACACTACAAAAACGAACACTACAACAACGAACACTACAATAACGAACACCACAACAACAAACACCACAACAACGAACACCACATCACCGAACACCACAACAACGAACATCTCAACAACGAACATCTCAACAACGAACGTCTCAACAACGAACATCTCAATAACGAACACTACAACAACGAACACTGCAAAACGAACACCACAACAACGAACATCTCAACAACGAACACTACAACAACGAACACTACAACAACGAACACTACAAAAACGAACACTACAAAAACGAACAGTACAATAACGAACACTGCAACAACAAACACTACAACAACGAACACCACATCACCGAACACCACAACAACGAACATCTCAACAACGAACATCTCAACAACGACCATCTCAACAACGACCATCTCAACAACGAACACTACAACAACGAACACCACAACAACGAACATTTCAACAACGAACACTACAACAACGAACACTACAACAACGAACACATCAACAACGAACGCCACAACAACGAACACTACAACAACGAATACCACAACAATGAACATCTCAACAACGAACACTACAACAACAAACACAACAACAACGAACACTACAACAACGAACACTACAACGACGAACACTACAGCAACGAACACTTCAACAAAGAACACCACAAAAACGAACACTAAAACAACGAACACAACAACAACGAACACTTCAACAACGAATACTACAACAACGAACACCACAACAACGAACACCACAATAACGAACATCCTAAGAACGAACATCACAACAACGAACACATCAACAACGAACACCGCAACAACGAACACTACAAAACGAACACCACAACAATGAACACCACAACAACAAACACCATAACAAAGAACACTACAACAACGAACACCACAACAACGAACACTACAACAACGAACACCTCAAAACGAACACCACAACAACGTACACCACAATAACAAACACCATAACAAAGAACACTACAACAACGAACACCACAACAACGAACATCTCAACAACGAACACCACAACAACGAATACTACAACAACGAACACTACAACAACTAACACTACAACAAAGAAACATCTCAACAACGAACACCATAACAACGAACACTACATCAACGAACACCACATCAACGAAAACCATAACAACGAACATCTTAACAACGAACATCTCAACAACGAACACTACAACAATGAACACTACAACAACGAACACCACAACAACGAACATCTCAACAACGAACACTATAACAAATAACACCACAAGAACGACCATCACAACAACGAACATCTCAACAACGAACATCTCAACAACGAACATCTCAACAACGAAGACTACAACAACGAACACCACATCACTGAACACTACAACAACTAACATTACAACAACGAACACTACAATAACGATCACTACAACAACAAACACTACAACAACGAACGCTACAACAACGAACACCACAACAACGAACATTAGAACAACAAACACTACAACAACGAAGGTTATAAGAATAAACTCCACAACAACGGACATTACAACAAGGAACACTACAACAACGAACACTACAACAACATACACTACAACAACGAACACTACAACAACAAACACTACAACAACGAACATTAAAACAATGAACACCACAACAACGAACACAACAACAACAACGAACACTACAACAACGAACACTACAACAACAAACACCAAAACAACGAACACTTCAACAACGAACACCACAACAACGAACATCTCAACAACGAACACTGCAACAACGAACACCACAACAACGAACATCTCAACAACGAACACTACAACAATGAACACTACAACAACGAACACTACAAAAACGAACACTACAACAACGAACACTACAATAACGAACACCACAACAACAAACACCACAACAACGAACACCACATCACCGAACACCACAACAACGAACATCTCAACAACGAACATCTCAACAACGAACGTCTCAACAACGAACATCTCAATAACGAACACTACAACAACGAACACTGCAAAACGAACACCACAACAACGAACATCTCAACAACGAACACTACAACAACGAACACTACAACAACGAACACTACAAAAACGAACACTACAAAAACGAACAGTACAATAACGAACACTGCAACAACAAACACTACAACAACGAACACCACATCACCGAACACCACAACAACGAACATCTCAACAACGAACATCTCAACAACGACCATCTCAACAACGACCATCTCAACAACGAACACTACAACAACGAACACCACAACAACGAACATTTCAACAACGAACACTACAACAACGAACACTACAACAACGAACACATCAACAACGAACACCACAACAACGAACACTACAACAACGAATACCACAACAATGAACATCTCAACAACGAACACTACAACAACAAACACAACAACAACGAACACTACAACAACGAACACTACAACGACGAACACTACAACAACGAACACTTCAACAAAGAACACCACAAAAACGAACACTAAAACAACGAACACAACAACAACGAACACTTCAACAACGAATACTACAACAACGAACACCACAACAACGAACACCACAATAACGAACATCCTAAGAACGAACATCACAACAACGAACACATCAACAACGAACACCGCAACAACGAACACTACAAAACGAACACCACAACAATGAACACCACAACAACAAACACCATAACAAAGAACACTACAACAACGAACACCACAACAACGAACATCTCAACAACGAACTCCACAACAACGAATACTACAACAACGAACACTACAACAACGAACACTACAACAAAGAAACATCTCAACAACGAACACCACAACAACGAACACTACAAATACGAACATCTCAAAACGAACACCACAACAACGTACACCACAGCAACGCACACTAAAACAACGAACACTACAACAATGAACACAACAACAACGAACACTACAAAAACGAACACTACAAAAACCAACATCTCAACAATGAACACCACATCAACGACACTACAACAACGAACACCACATCAACGAACACTATAACAACGAACATCTTAACAACGAACATCTCAACAACGAACACTACAACAATGAACACTACAACAACGAACACCACAACAACGAACATCTCAACAACGAACACTATAACAAATAACACCACAAGAACGACCATCACAACAACGAACATCTCAACAACGAACATCTCAACAACGAACATCTCAACAACGAAGACTACAACAACGAACACCACATCACTGAACACTACAACAACTAACATTACAACAACGAACACTACAATAACGATCACTACAACAACAAACACTACAACAACGAACGCTACAACAACGAACACCACAACAACGAACATTAGAACAACGAACACTACAACAACGAAGGTTATAAGAATAAACTCCACAACAACGGACATTACAACAAGGAACACTACAACAACGAACACTACAACAACATACACTACAACAACGAACACTACAACAACAAACACTACAACAACGAACATTAAAACAATGAACACCACAACAACGAACACATCAACAACAACGAACACTACAACAACGAACACTACAACAACAAACACCAAAACAACGAACACTTCAACAACGAACACCACAACAACGAACATCTCAACAACGAACACTGCAACAACGAACACCACAACAACGAACATCTCAACAACGAACACTACAACAATGAACACTACAACAACGAACACTACAAAAACGAACACTACAACAACGAACACTACAATAACGAACACCACAACAACAAACACCACAACAACGAACACCACATCACCGAACACCACAACAACGAACATCTCAACAACGAACATCTCAACAACGAACGTCTCAACAACGAACATCTCAATAACGAACACTACAACAACGAACACTGCAAAACGAACACCACAACAACGAACATCTCAACAACGAACACTACAACAACGAACACTACAACAACGAACACTACAAAAACGAACACTACAAAAACGAACAGTACAATAACGAACACTGCAACAACAAACACTACAACAACGAACACCACATCACCGAACACCACAACAACGAACATCTCAACAACGAACATCTCAACAACGACCATCTCAACAACGACCATCTCAACAACGAACACTACAACAACGAACACCACAACAACGAACATTTCAACAACGAACACTACAACAACGAACACTACAACAACGAACACATCAACAACGAACACCACAACAACGAACACTACAACAACGAATACCACAACAATGAACATCTCAACAACGAACACTACAACAACAAACACAACAACAACGAACACTACAACAACGAACACTACAACGACGAACACTACAACAACGAACACTTCAACAAAGAACACCACAAAAACGAACACTAAAACAACGAACACAACAACAACGAACACTTCAACAACGAATACTACAACAACGAACACCACAACAACGAACACCACAATAACGAACATCCTAAGAACGAACATCACAACAACGAACACATCAACAACGAACACCGCAACAACGAACACTACAAAACGAACACCACAACAATGAACACCACAACAACAAACACCATAACAAAGAACACTACAACAACGAACACCACAACAACGAACATCTCAACAACGAACTCCACAACAACGAATACTACAACAACGAACACTACAACAACGAACACTACAACAAAGAAACATCTCAACAACGAACACCACAACAACGAACACTACAAATACGAACATCTCAAAACGAACACCACAACAACGTACACCACAGCAACGCACACTAAAACAACGAACACTACAACAATGAACACAACAACAACGAACACTACAAAAACGAACACTACAAAAACCAACATCTCAACAATGAACACCACATCAACGACACTACAACAACGAACACCACATCAACGAACACTACAACAACGAACACTACAAAAACGAACACTACAAAAACGAACAGTACAATAACGAACACTGCAACAACAAACACTACAACAACGAACACCACATCACCGAACACCACAACAACGAACATCTCAACAACGAACATCTCAACAACGACCATCTCAACAACGACCATCTCAACAACGAACACTACAACAACGAACACCACAACAACGAACATTTCAACAACGAACACTACAACAACGAACACTACAACAACGAACACATCAACAACGAACACCACAACAACGAACACTACAACAACGAATACCACAACAATGAACATCTCAACAACGAACACTACAACAACAAACACAACAACAACGAACACTACAACAACGAACACTACAACGACGAACACTACAACAACGAACACTTCAACAAAGAACACCACAAAAACGAACACTAAAACAACGAACACAACAACAACGAACACTTCAACAACGAATACTACAACAACGAACACCACAACAACGAACACCACAATAACGAACATCCTAAGAACGAACATCACAACAACGAACACATCAACAACGAACACCGCAACAACGAACACTACAAAACGAACACCACAACAATGAACACCACAACAACAAACACCATAACAAAGAACACTACAACAACGAACACCACAACAACGAACATCTCAACAACGAACTCCACAACAACGAATACTACAACAACGAACACTACAACAACGAACACTACAACAAAGAAACATCTCAACAACGAACACCACAACAACGAACACTACAAATACGAACATCTCAAAACGAACACCACAACAACGTACACCACAGCAACGCACACTAAAACAACGAACACTACAACAATGAACACAACAACAACGAACACTACAAAAACGAACACTACAAAAACCAACATCTCAACAATGAACACCACATCAACGACACTACAACAACGAACACCACATCAACGAACACTATAACAACGAACATCTTAACAACGAACATCTCAACAACGAACACTACAACAATGAACACTACAACAACGAACACCACAACAACGAACATCTCAACAACGAACACTATAACAAATAACACCACAAGAACGACCATCACAACAACGAACATCTCAACAACGAACATCTCAACAACGAACATCTCAACAACGAAGACTACA
This sequence comes from Procambarus clarkii, assembly GCF_040958095.1. NCBI lineage: Eukaryota > Metazoa > Arthropoda > Malacostraca > Decapoda > Cambaridae > Procambarus > Procambarus clarkii. The sequence goes on from NW_027189134.1 coordinate 2,545,774, forward strand.
ACAACGAACACCACATCACTGAACACTACAACAACTAACATTACAACAACGAACACTACAATAACGATCACTACAACAACAAACACTACAACAACGAACGCTACAACAACGAACACCACAACAACGAACATTAGAACAACGAACACTACAACAACGAAGGTTATAAGAATAAACTCCACAACAACGGACATTACAACAAGGAACACTACAACAACGAACACTACAACAACATACACTACAACAACGAACACTACAACAACAAACACTACAACAACGAACATTAAAACAATGAACACCACAACAACGAACACATCAACAACAACGAACACTACAACAACGAACACTACAACAACAAACACCAAAACAACGAACACTTCAACAACGAACACCACAACAACGAACATCTCAACAACGAACACTGCAACAACGAACACCACAACAACGAACATCTCAACAACGAACACTACAACAATGAACACTACAACAACGAACACTACAAAAACGAACACTACAACAACGAACACTACAATAACGAACACCACAACAACAAACACCACAACAACGAACACCACATCACCGAACACCACAACAACGAACATCTCAACAACGAACATCTCAACAACGAACGTCTCAACAACGAACATCTCAATAACGAACACTACAACAACGAACACTGCAAAACGAACACCACAACAACGAACATCTCAACAACGAACACTACAACAACGAACACTACAACAACAAACACTACAAAAACGAACACTACAAAAACGAACAGTACAATAACGAACACTGCAACAACAAACACTACAACAACGAACACCACATCACCGAACACCACAACAACGAACATCTCAACAACGAACATCTCAACAACGACCATCTCAACAACGACCATCTCAACAACGAACACTACAACAACGAACACCACAACAACGAACATTTCAACAACGAACACTACAACAACGAACACTACAACAACGAACACATCAACAACGAACGCCACAACAACGAACACTACAACAACGAATACCACAACAATGAACATCTCAACAACGAACACTACAACAACAAACACAACAACAACGAACACTACAACAACGAACACTACAACGACGAACACTACAACAACGAACACTTCAACAAAGAACACCACAAAAACGAACACTAAAACAACGAACACAACAACAACGAACACTTCAACAACGAATACTACAACAACGAACACCACAACAACGAACACCACAATAACGAACATCCTAAGAACGAACATCACAACAACGAACACATCAACAACGAATACCGCAACAACGAACACTACAAAACGAACACCACAACAATGAACCCCACAACAACAAACACCATAACAAAGAACACTACAACAACGAACACCACAACAACGAACATCTCAACAACGAACACCACAACAACGAATACTACAACAACGAACACTACAACAACGAACACTACAACAAAGAAACATCTCAACAACGAACACCACAACAACGAACACTACAAATACGAACATCTCAAAACGAACACCACAACAACGTACACCACAGCAACGCACACTAAAACAACGAACACTACAACAATGAACACTACAACAACGAACACTACAAAAACGAACACTACAAAAACCAACATCTCAACAATGAACACCACATCAACGACAATACAACAACGAACACCACATCAACGAACACCATAACAACGAACATCTTAACAACGAACATCTCAACAACGAACATCTCAACAACGAACATCTCAACAACGAAGACTACAACAACGAACATCTCAACAACGAACACTATAACAAATAACACCACAAGAACGACCATCACAACAACGAACATCTCAACAACGAGCATCTCAACAACAAACACTACAACAACGAACACCACATCACTGAACACTACAACAACTAACATTACAACAACGAACACTACAATAACGATCACTACAACAACAAACACTACAACAACGAACGCTACAACAACGAACACCACAACAACGAACATTAGAACAACGAACACTACAACATCGAAGGTTATAAGAATAAACCCCACAACAACGGACATTACAACAAGGAACACTACAACAACGAACACTACAACAGCATACACTACAACAACGAACACTACAACAACAAACACTACAACAACGAACACTACAACAACAAACACTACAACAACGAACATAAAAACAATGAACACCACAACAACGAACACTATAACAACGAACACTACAACAACGAACACTACAACAACAAACACCAAAACAACGAACACTTCAACAACGAACACCACAACAACGAACATCTCAACAACGAACACTGCAACAACGAACACCACAACAACGAACATCTCATCAACGAACACTACAACAACGAACACTACAAAAACGAACACCACAACAACGAACATCTCAACAACGAACATCTCAACAACGAACATCTCAACAACGAACACTACAACAACGAACACTACAACGACGAACACTACAACAACGAACACTTCAACAACGAACACCACAAAAACGAACACAACAACAATGAACAACACAACAACGAACACCACAACAACGAAAACCACAACAATGAACATCTCAACAACGAACACTACAACAACGAACACAACAACAACGAACACTACAACAACGAACACTACAACGACGAACACTACAACAACGAACACTTCAACAACGAACACCAAAAAACGAACACTAAAAAAACCAACACTACAACAACGAACACTTCAACAACGAATACTACAACAACGAACACCACAACAACGAACACCACAATAACGAACATCCTAAGAACGAACATCACAACAACGAACACATCAACAACGAATACCGCAACAACGAACACTACAAAACGAACACCACAACAATGAACCCCACAACAACAAACACCATAACAAAGAACACTACAACAACGAACACCACAACAACGAACATCTCAACAACGAACACCACAACAACGAATACTACAACAACGAACACTACAACAACGAACACTACAACAAAGAAACATCTCAACAACGAACACCACAACAACGAACACTACAAATACGAACATCTCAAAACGAACACCACAACAACGTACACCACAGCAACGCACACTAAAACAACGAACACTACAACAATGAACACTACAACAACGAACACTACAAAAACGAACACTACAAAAACCAACATCTCAACAATGAACACCACATCAACGACAATACAACAACGAACACCACATCAACGAACACCATAACAACGAACATCTTAACAACGAACATCTCAACAACGAACATCTCAACAACGAACATCTCAACAACGAAGACTACAACAACGAACATCTCAACAACGAACACTATAACAAATAACACCACAAGAATGACCATCACAACAACGAACATCTCAACAACGAGCATCTCAACAACAAACACTACAACAACGAACACCACATCACTGAACACTACAACAACTAACATTACAACAACGAACACTACAATAACGATCACTACAACAACAAACACTACAACAACGAACGCTACAACAACGAACACCACAACAACGAACATTAGAACAACGAACACTACAACATCGAAGGTTATAAGAATAAACCCCACAACAACGGACATTACAACAAGGAACACTACAACAACGAACACTACAACAGCATACACTACAACAACGAACACTACAACAACAAACACTACAACAACGAACACTACAACAACAAACACTACAACAACGAACATAAAAACAATGAACACCACAACAACGAACACTATAACAACGAACACTACAACAACGAACACTACAACAACAAACACCAAAAAAACGAACACTTCAACAACGAACACCACAACAACGAACATCTCAACAACGAACACTGCAACAACGAACACCACAACAACGAACATCTCATCAACGAACACTACAACAACGAACACTACAAAAACGAACACCACAACAACGAACATCTCAACAACGAACATCTCAACAACGAACATCTCAACAACGAACACTACAACAACGAACACTACAACGACGAACACTACAACAACGAACACTTCAACAACGAACACCACAAAAACGAACACAACAACAATGAACAACACAACAACGAACACCACAACAACGAAAACCACAACAATGAACATCTCAACAACGAACACTACAACAACGAACACAACAACAACGAACACTACAACAACGAACACTACAACGACGAACACTACAACAACGAACACTTCAACAACGAACACCAAAAAACGAACACTAAAAAAACCAACACTACAACAACGAACACTTCAACAACGAATACTACAACAACGAACACCACAACAACGAACACCACAATAACGAACATCTCAAGAACAAACATCACAACAACGAACACATCAACAACGAACACCACAACAACGAACACTACAAAACGAACACCACAACAATGAACACCACAACAACGAACACCACAAAAACGAATACTGCAACAACGAACACTACAGCAACGAACATCACAACAACGAACACCAAGACCTCGAACAAAACAACAACAACGAACACCACAACAACGAACACCACAACAACGAACACTACAACAACGAACATCTCAAAACGAACACCACAACAACGCACACCACAACAACGCACACTAAAACAACGAACTTTACAACAATGAGCACTACAACAACGAACACTACAACAACGAACACTACAAAAACGAACATCTCAACAACGAACACCACAACAACGAACACTACAACAACGAACACTACAACAACGAACACTACAACAACGAACACCACATCAACGAACACCACAACAACGAACATCTTAACAACGAACATCTCAACATCGAACACTACAACAATGAACACTACAACAACGAACACCACAACAACGAACATCTCAACAACGAACACTATAACAACTAACACAACAAGAACGACCATCACAACAACGAACATCTCAACAACGAACATCTCAATAACGAACACTACAACAACGAACACCACATCACTGAACACCACAACAACGAACACCACAATAACGAACATCCTAAGAACGAACATCACAACAACGAACACATCAACAACGAACACCGCAACAACGAACACTACAAAACGAACACCACAACAATGAACACCACAACAACAAACACCATAACAAAGAACACTACAACAACGAACACCACAACAACGAACATCTCAACAACGAACTCCACAACAACGAATACTACAACAACGAACACTACAACAACGAACACTACAACAAAGAAACATCTCAACAACGAACACCACAACAACGAACACTACAAATACGAACATCTCAAAACGAACACCACAACAACGTACACCACAGCAACGCACACTAAAACAACGAACACTACAACAATGAACACAACAACAACGAACACTACAAAAACGAACACTACAAAAACCAACATCTCAACAATGAACACCACATCAACGACACTACAACAACGAACACCACATCAACGAACACTATAACAACGAACATCTTAACAACGAACATCTCAACAACGAACACTACAACAATGAACACTACAACAACGAACACCACAACAACGAACATCTCAACAACGAACACTATAACAAATAACACCACAAGAACGACCATCACAACAACGAACATCTCAACAACGAACATCTCAACAACGAACATCTCAACAACGAAGACTACAACAACGAACACCACATCACTGAACACTACAACAACTAACATTACAACAACGAACACTACAATAACGATCACTACAACAACAAACACTACAACAACGAACGCTACAACAACGAACACCACAACAACGAACATTAGAACAACGAACACTACAACAACGAAGGTTATAAGAATAAACTCCACAACAACGGACATTACAACAAGGAACACTACAACAACGAACACTACAACAACATACACTACAACAACGAACACTACAACAACAAACACTACAACAACGAACATTAAAACAATGAACACCACAACAACGAACACATCAACAACAACGAACACTACAACAACGAACACTACAACAACAAACACCAAAACAACGAACACTTCAACAACGAACACCACAACAACGAACATCTCAACAACGAACACTGCAACAACGAACACCACAACAACGAACATCTCAACAACGAACACTACAACAATGAACACTACAACAACGAACACTACAAAAACGAACACTACAACAACGAACACTACAATAACGAACACCACAACAACAAACACCACAACAACGAACACCACATCACCGAACACCACAACAACGAACATCTCAACAACGAACATCTCAACAACGAACGTCTCAACAACGAACATCTCAATAACGAACACTACAACAACGAACACTGCAAAACGAACACCACAACAACGAACATCTCAACAACGAACACTACAACAGCGAACACTACAACAACGAACACTACAAAAACGAACACTACAAAAACGAACAGTACAATAACGAACACTGCAACAACAAACACTACAACAACGAACACCACATCACCGAACACCACAACAACGAACATCTCAACAACGAACATCTCAACAACGACCATCTCAACAACGACCATCTCAACAACGAACACTACAACAACGAACACCACAACAACGAACATTTCAACAACGAACACTACAACAACGAACACTACAACAACGAACACATCAACAACGAACACCACAACAACGAACACTACAACAACGAATACCACAACAATGAACATCTCAACAACGAACACTACAACAACAAACACAACAACAACGAACACTACAACAACGAACACTACAACGACGAACACTACAACAACGAACACTTCAACAAAGAACACCACAAAAACGAACACTAAAACAACGAACACAACAACAACGAACACTTCAACAACGAATACTACAACAACGAACACCACAACAACGAACACCACAATAACGAACATCCTAAGAACGAACATCACAACAACGAACACATCAACAACGAACACCGCAACAACGAACACTACAAAACGAACACCACAACAATGAACACCACAACAACAAACACCATAACAAAGAACACTACAACAACGAACACCACAACAACGAACATCTCAACAACGAACTCCACAACAACGAATACTACAACAACGAACACTACAACAACGAACACTACAACAAAGAAACATCTCAACAACGAACACCACAACAACGAACACTACAAATACGAACATCTCAAAACGAACACCACAACAACGTACACCACAGCAACGCACACTAAAACAACGAACACTACAACAATGAACACAACAACAACGAACACTACAAAAACGAACACTACAAAAACCAACATCTCAACAATGAACACCACATCAACGACACTACAACAACGAACACCACATCAACGAACACTACAACAACGAACACTACAAAAACGAACACTACAAAAACGAACAGTACAATAACGAACACTGCAACAACAAACACTACAACAACGAACACCACATCACCGAACACCACAACAACGAACATCTCAACAACGAACATCTCAACAACGACCATCTCAACAACGACCATCTCAACAACGAACACTACAACAACGAACACCACAACAACGAACATTTCAACAACGAACACTACAACAACGAACACTACAACAACGAACACATCAACAACGAACACCACAACAACGAACACTACAACAACGAATACCACAACAATGAACATCTCAACAACGAACACTACAACAACAAACACAACAACAACGAACACTACAACAACGAACACAACAACGACGAACACTACAACAACGAACACTTCAACAAAGAACACCACAAAAACGAACACTAAAACAACGAACACAACAACAACGAACACTTCAACAACGAATACTACAACAACGAACACCACAACAACGAACACCACAATAACGAACATCCTAAGAACGAACATCACAACAACGAACACATCAACAACGAACACCGCAACAACGAACACTACAAAACGAACACCACAACAATGAACACCACAACAACAAACACCATAACAAAGAACACTACAACAACGAACACCACAACAACGAACATCTCAACAACGAACTCCACAACAACGAATACTACAACAACGAACACTACAACAACGAACACTACAACAAAGAAACATCTCAACAACGAACACTACAAATACGAACATCTCAAAACGAACACCACAACAACGTACACCACAGCAACGCACACTAAAACAACGAACACTACAACAATGAACACAACAACAACGAACACTACAAAAACGAACACTACAAAAACCAACATCTCAACAATGAACACCACATCAACGACACTACAACAACGAACACCACATCAACGAACACTATAACAACGAACATCTTAACAACGAACATCTCAACAACGAACACTACAACAATGAACACTACAACAACGAACACCACAACAACGAACATCTCAACAACGAACACTATAACAAATAACACCACAAGAACGACCATCACAACAACGAACATCTCAACAACGAACATCTCAACAACGAACATCTCAACAACGAAGACTACAACAACGAACACCACATCACTGAACACTACAACAACTAACATTACAACAACGAACACTACAATAACGATCACTACAACAACAAACACTACAACAACGAACGCTACAACAACGAACACCACAACAACGAACATTAGAACAACGAACACTACAACAACGAAGGTTATAAGAATAAACTCCACAACAACGGACATTACAACAAGGAACACTACAACAACGAACACTACAACAACATACACTACAACAATGAACACTACAACAACAAACACTACAACAACGAACATTAAAACAATGAACACCACAACAACGAACACATCAACAACAACGAACACTACAACAACGAACACTACAACAACAAACACCAAAACAACGAACACTTCAACAACGAACACCACAACAACGAACATCTCAACAACGAACACTGCAACAACGAACACCACAACAACGAACATCTCAACAACGAACACTACAACAATGAACACTACAACAACGAACACTACAAAAACGAACACTACAACAACGAACACTACAATAACGAACACCACAACAACAAACACCACAACAACGAACACCACATCACCGAACACCACAACAACGAACATCTCAACAACGAACATCTCAACAACGAACGTCTCAACAACGAACATCTCAATAACGAACACTACAACAACGAACACTGCAAAACGAACACCACAACAACGAACATCTCAACAACGAACACTACAACAACGAACACTACAACAACAAACACTACAAAAACGAACACTACAAAAACGAACAGTACAATAACGAACACTGCAACAACAAACACTACAACAACGAACACCACATCACCGAACACCACAACAACGAACATCTCAACAACGAACATCTCAACAACGACCATCTCAACAACGACCATCTCAACAACGAACACTACAACAACGAACACCACAACAACGAACATTTCAACAACGAACACTACAACAACGAACACTACAACAACGAACACATCAACAACGAACGCCACAACAACGAACACTACAACAACGAATACCACAACAATGAACATCTCAACAACGAACACTACAACAACAAACACAACAACAACGAACACTACAACAACGAACACTACAACGACGAACACTACAACAACGAACACTTCAACAAAGAACACCACAAAAACGAACACTAAAACAACGAACACAACAACAACGAACACTTCAACAACGAATACTACAACAACGAACACCACAACAACGAACACCACAATAACGAACATCCTAAGAACGAACATCACAACAACGAACACATCAACAACGAATACCGCAACAACGAACACTACAAAACGAACACCACAACAATGAACCCCACAACAACAAACACCATAACAAAGAACACTACAACAACGAACACCACAACAACGAACATCTCAACAACGAACACCACAACAACGAATACTACAACAACGAACACTACAACAACGAACACTACAACAAAGAAACATCTCAACAACGAACACCACAACAACGAACACTACAAATACGAACATCTCAAAACGAACACCACAACAACGTACACCACAGCAACGCACACTAAAACAACGAACACTACAACAATGAACACTACAACAACGAACACTACAAAAACGAACACTACAAAAACCAACATCTCAACAATGAACACCACATCAACGAACACCATAACAACGAACATCTTAACAACGAACATCTCAACAACGAACATCTCAACAACGAACATCTCAACAACGAAGACTACAACAACGAACATCTCAACAACGAACACTATAACAAATAACACCACAAGAACGACCATCACAACAACGAACATCTCAACAACGAGCATCTCAACAACAAACACTACAACAACGAACACCACATCACTGAACACTACAACAACTAACATTACAACAACGAACACTACAATAACGATCACTACAACAACAAACACTACAACAACGAACGCTACAACAACGAACACCACAACAACGAACATTAGAACAACGAACACTACAACATCGAAGGTTATAAGAATAAACCCCACAACAACGGACATTACAACAAGGAACACTACAACAACGAACACTACAACAGCATACACTACAACAACGAACACTACAACAACAAACACTACAACAACGAACACTACAACAACAAACACTACAACAACGAACATAAAAACAATGAACACCACAACAACGAACACTATAACAACGAACACTACAACAACGAACACTACAACAACAAACACCAAAACAACGAACACTTCAACAACGAACACCACAACAACGAACATCTCAACAACGAACACTGCAACAACGAACACCACAACAACGAACATCTCATCAACGAACACTACAACAACGAACACTACAAAAACGAACACCACAACAACGAACATCTCAACAACGAACATCTCAACAACGAACATCTCAACAACGAACACTACAACAACGAACACTACAACGACGAACACTACAACAACGAACACTTCAACAACGAACACCACAAAAACGAACACAACAACAATGAACAACACAACAACGAACACCACAACAACGAAAACCACAACAATGAACATCTCAACAACGAACACTACAACAACGAACACAACAACAACGAACACTACAACAACGAACACTACAACGACGAACACTACAACAACGAACACTTCAACAACGAACACCAAAAAACGAACACTAAAAAAACCAACACTACAACAACGAACACTTCAACAACGAATACTACAACAACGAACACCACAACAACGAACACCACAATAACGAACATCCTAAGAACGAACATCACAACAACGAACACATCAACAACGAATACCGCAACAACGAACACTACAAAACGAACACCACAACAATGAACCCCACAACAACAAACACCATAACAAAGAACACTACAACAACGAACACCACAACAACGAACATCTCAACAACGAACACCACAACAACGAATACTACAACAACGAACACTACAACAACGAACACTACAACAAAGAAACATCTCAACAACGAACACCACAACAACGAACACTACAAATACGAACATCTCAAAACGAACACCACAACAACGTACACCACAGCAACGCACACTAAAACAACGAACACTACAACAATGAACACTACAACAACGAACACTACAAAAACGAACACTACAAAAACCAACATCTCAACAATGAACACCACATCAACGACAATACAACAACGAACACCACATCAACGAACACCATAACAACGAACATCTTAACAACGAACATCTCAACAACGAACATCTCAACAACGAACATCTCAACAACGAAGACTACAACAACGAACATCTCAACAACGAACACTATAACAAATAACACCACAAGAACGACCATCACAACAACGAACATCTCAACAACGAGCATCTCAACAACAAACACTACAACAACGAACACCACATCACTGAACACTACAACAACTAACATTACAACAACGAACACTACAATAACGATCACTACAACAACAAACACTACAACAACGAACGCTACAACAACGAACACCACAACAACGAACATTAGAACAACGAACACTACAACATCGAAGGTTATAAGAATAAACCCCACAACAACGGACATTACAACAAGGAACACTACAACAACGAACACTACAACAGCATACACTACAACAACGAACACTACAACAACAAACACTACAACAACGAACACTACAACAACAAACACTACAACAACGAACATAAAAACAATGAACACCACAACAACGAACACTATAACAACGAACACTACAACAACGAACACTACAACAACAAACACCAAAACAACGAACACTTCAACAACGAACACCACAACAACGAACATCTCAACAACGAACACTGCAACAACGAACACCACAACAACGAACATCTCATCAACGAACACTACAACAACGAACACTACAAAAACGAACACCACAACAACGAACATCTCAACAACGAACATCTCAACAACGAACATCTCAACAACGAACACTACAACAACGAACACTACAACGACGAACACTACAACAACGAACACTTCAACAACGAACACCACAAAAACGAACACAACAACAATGAACAACACAACAACGAACACCACAACAACGAAAACCACAACAATGAACATCTCAACAACGAACACTACAACAACGAACACAACAACAACGAACACTACAACAACGAACACTACAACGACGAACACTACAACAACGAACACTTCAACAACGAACACCAAAAAACGAACACTAAAAAAACCAACACTACAACAACGAACACTTCAACAACGAATACTACAACAACGAACACCACAACAACGAACACCACAATAACGAACATCTCAAGAACAAACATCACAACAACGAACACATCAACAACGAACACCACAACAACGAACACTACAAAACGAACACCACAACAATGAACACCACAACAACGAACACCACAAAAACGAATACTGCAACAACGAACACTACAGCAACGAACATCACAACAACGAACACCAAGACCTCGAACAAAACAACAACAACGAACACCACAACAACGAACACCACAACAACGAACACTACAACAACGAACATCTCAAAACGAACACCACAACAACGCACACCACAACAACGCACACTAAAACAACGAACTTTACAACAATGAGCACTACAACAACGAACACTACAACAACGAACACTACAAAAACGAACATCTCAACAACGAACACCACAACAACGAACACTACAACAACGAACACTACAACAACGAACACTACAACAACGAACACCACATCAACGAACACCACAACAACGAACATCTTAACAACGAACATCTCAACATCGAACACTACAACAATGAACACTACAACAACGAACACCACAACAACGAACATCTCAACAACGAACACTATAACAACTAACACAACAAGAACGACCATCACAACAACGAACATCTCAACAACGAACATCTCAATAACGAACACTACAACAACGAACACCACATCACTGAACACCACAACAACGAACATCTCAACAACGAACAACTCAACAACGAACATCTCAACAACAAACACTACAACAACGAACACAACAATAACGAACACTACAACAACAAACACTACAACAACGAACACCACATCACCGAACACCACAACAACGAACATCTCAACAACGAACATCTCAACAACGAACATCTCAACAACGAACATCTCAACAACAAACACCACAACAACGAACTTTACAACAACGAACATCTCAACAACGAACATCTCAACAACGAACATCTCAACAACGAACACTACAACAACGAACACTACAACGACGAACACTACAACAACGAACACTTCAACAACGAACACCACAAAAACGAACACAACAACAATGAACAACACAACAACGAACACCACAACAACGAAAACCACAACAATGAACATCTCAACAACGAACACTACAACAACGAACACAACAACAACGAACACTACAACAACGAACACTACAACGACGAACACTACAACAACGAACACTTCAACAACGAACACCAAAAAACGAACACTAAAAAAACCAACACTACAACAACGAACACTTCAACAACGAATACTACAACAACGAACACCACAACAACGAACACCACAATAACGAACATCTCAAGAACAAACATCACAACAACGAACACATCAACAACGAACACCACAACAACGAACACTACAAAACGAACACCACAACAATGAACACCACAACAACGAACACCACAAAAACGAATACTGCAACAACGAACACTACAGCAACGAACATCACAACAACGAACACCAAGACCTCGAACAAAACAACAACAACGAACACCACAACAACGAACACCACAACAACGAACACTACAACAACGAACATCTCAAAACGAACACCACAACAACGCACACCACAACAACGCACACTAAAACAACGAACTTTACAACAATGAGCACTACAACAACGAACACTACAACAACGAACACTACAAAAACGAACATCTCAACAACGAACACCACAACAACGAACACTACAACAACGAACACTACAACAACGAACACTACAACAACGAACACCACATCAACGAACACCACAACAACGAACATCTTAACAACGAACATCTCAACATCGAACACTACAACAATGAACACTACAACAACGAACACCACAACAACGAACATCTCAACAACGAACACTATAACAACTAACACAACAAGAACGACCATCACAACAACGAACATCTCAACAACGAACATCTCAATAACGAACACTACAACAACGAACACCACATCACTGAACACCACAACAACGAACATCTCAACAACGAACAACTCAACAACGAACATCTCAACAACAAACACTACAACAACGAACACAACAATAACGAACACTACAACAACAAACACTACAACAACGAACACCACATCACCGAACACCACAACAACGAACATCTCAACAACGAACATCTCAACAACGAACATCTCAACAACGAACATCTCAACAACAAACACCACAACAACGAACTTTACAACAACAAACATCTCAACAACGAACATCTCAACAACGAACATCTCAACAACGAACATCTCAACAACGAACATCTCAAAAACGAACAAGACAACAACGAACACCACAACAACGAACTCACAACAACGAACACCACAACAACGAACATCTCAACAACGAACATCTCAACAACGAACGTCTCAACAACGAACATCTCATCAACGAACAGTACAACAATGAACACTACAACAACGAACACCACAACAACGAACACTACAACAAAGAACACCACAACAACGAATTCCACAACAAAGAACTTTACAACCACGAACACCACAACAACGAACATTACAACAACGAACATCATAAAAACGACCATTACAACAAAGAACACCACAACAACGAACTCACAACAACGAACACCACAACAACGAACATCTCAACAACGAACATCTCAACAACGAACGTCTCAACAACGAACATCTCACCAACGAACAGTACAACAATGAACACTACAACAACGAACACCACAACAACGAACACTGCAACAAAGAACAACACAACAACGAACTCCACAACAACGAACTTTACAACCACGAACACCACAACAACGAACATTACAACAACGAACACCACAACAACGAACACTACACTAATTAACACTACAACAACGAACATTACAACAACATACACTACAACAACGAACACTACAACAACAAACACTACATCAACGAACATTAAAACAATGAACACCACAACAACGAACACTACAACAACAAACACTACATCAACGAACATTAAAACAATGAACACCACAACAACGAACACAACAACAACAACGAACACCATAACAACGAACACCATAACAACGAACACCATAACAACGAACACTACAACAACGAACACTACAACAACAAACACCAAAACAACGAACACTTCAACAACGAACACCACAACAACGAACACCACAACAACGAACATTTCAACAACGAACACTACAACAACGAACATTACAACAACGAACACAACAACAACGAACACCACAACAACGAATACGACAACAATGAACATCTCAACAACGAACACAACAACAACGAACACTACAACAACGAACACAACAACAACAAACACTTCAACAACGAATACTACAACAACGAACACCACAACAACAAACACAACAATAACGAACATCCTAAGAACGAACATCACAACAACGAACACATCAACAACGAACACCGCAACAACGAACACTACAAAACGAACACCACAATAACAAACACCATAACAAAGAACACTACAACAACGAACACCACAACAACGAACATCTCAACAACGAACACCACAACAACGAATACTACAACAACGAACACTACAACAACTAACACTACAACAAAGAAACATCTCAACAACGAACACCACAACAACGAACACTACAACAACGAACACCTCAAAACGAACACCACAACAACGTACACCACAATAACAAACACCATAACAAAGAACACTACAACAACGAACACCACAACAACGAACATCTCAACAACGAACACCACAACAACGAATACTACAACAACGAACACTACAACAACTAACACTACAACAAAGAAACATCTCAACAACGAACACCATAACAACGAACACTAAAACAACGAACACCACATCAACGAACATCTCAACAACGAACATCTCAACAACGAACATCTCAACAACGAAGATTACAACAACGAAAACCACATCACTGAACACTACAACAACTAACATTACAACAACGAACACTACAATAACGATCACTACAACAACAAACACTACAACAACGAACGCTACAACAACGAACACCACAACAACGAACATTAGAACAACGAACACTACAACAACGAAGGTTATAAGAATAAACTCCACAACAAAGGACATTACAACAAGGAACACTACAACAACGAACACTACAACAACATACACTACAACAACGAACACTACAACAACAAACACTACAACAACGAACATTAAAACAATGAACACCACAACAACGAACACAACAACAACAACGAACATTACAACAACGAACACCACAACACCGAACATCTCAACAACGAACACTATAACAACTAACACAACAAGAACGACCATCACAACAAAGAACATCTCAACAACGAACATCTCAATAACGAACACTACAACAACGAACACCACATCACTGAACACCACAACAACGAACATCTCAACAACGAACAACTCAACAACGAACATCTCAACAACAAACACTACAACAACGAACACAACAATAACGAACACTACAACAACAAACACTACAACAACGAACACCACATCACCGAACACCACAACAACGAACATCTCAACAACGAACATCTCAACAACGACCATCTCAACAACGACCATCTCAACAACGAACACTACAACAACGAACACCACAGCAACGAACATTTCAACAACGAACACTACAACAACGAACACTACAAAAACGAACACATCAACAACGAACACCACAACAACGAACACTACAACAACGAATACCACAACAATGAACATCTCAACAACGAACACTACAACAACAAACACAACAACAACGAACACTACAACAACGAACACTACAACGACGAACACTACAACAACGAACACTTCAACAAAGAACACCACAAAAACGAACACTAAAACAACGAACACAACAACAACGAACACTTCAACAACGAATACTACAACAACGAACACCACAACAACGAACACCACAATAACGAACATCCTAAGAACGAACATCACAACAACGAACACATCAACAACGAACACCGCAACAACGAACACTACAAAACGAACACCACAACAATGAACACCACAACAACAAACACCATAACAAAGAACACTACAACAACGAACACCACAACAACGAACATCTCAACAACGAACACCACAACAACGAATACTACAACAACGAACACTACAACAACGAACACTACAACAAAGAAACATCTCAACAACGAACACCACAACAACGAACACTACAAATACGAACATCTCAAAACGAACACCACAACAACGTACACCACAGCAACGCACACTAAAACAACGAACACTACAACAATGAACACTACAACAACGAACACCACAAAAACGAACACTGCAACAAAGAACAACACAACAACGAACACTGCAACAACGAACACCACAACAACGAACATCTCATCAACGAACACTACAACAACGAACACTACAAAAACGAACACTACAACAACGAACACTACAATAACGAACACTACAACAACAAACACTACAACAAAGAACACCACATCACCGAACACCACAACAACGAACATCTCAACAACGAACATCTCAACAACGAACATCTCAACAACGAACACTACAACAACGAACACTACAACGACGAACACTACAACAACGAACACTTCAACAACGAACACCACAAAAACGAACACAACAACAATGAACAACACAACAACGAACACCACAACAACGAAAACCACAACAATGAACATCTCAACAACGAACACTACAACAACGAACACAACAACAACGAACACTACAACAACGAACACTACAACGACGAACACTACAACAACGAACACTTCAACAACGAACACCAAAAAACGAACACTAAAAAAACCAACACTACAACAACGAACACTTCAACAACGAATACTACAACAACGAACTCCACAACAACGAACACCACAATAACGAACATCTCAAGAACAAACATCACAACAACGAACACATCAACAACGAACACCACAACAACGAACACTACAAAACGAACACCACAACAATGAACACCACAACAACGAACACCACAAAAACGAATACTGCAACAACGAACACTACAGCAACGAACATCACAACAACGAACACCACGACCTCGAACAAAACAACAACAACGAACACCACAACAACGCACACCACAACAACGCACACTAAAACAACGAACTTTACAACAATGAGCACTACAACAACGAACACTACAACAACGAACACTACAAAAACGAACATCTCAACAACGAACACCACAACAACGAACACTACAACAACGAACACTACAACAACGAACACTACAACAACGAACACCACATCAACGAACACCACAACAACGAACATCTTAACAACGAACATCTCAACATCGAACACTACAACAATGAACACTACAACAACGAACACCACAACAACGAACATCTCAACAACGAACACTATAACAACTAACACAACAAGAACGACCATCACAACAACGAACATCTCAACAACGAACATCTCAATAACGAACACTACAACAACGAACATCTCAACAACGAACAACTCAACAACGAACATCTCAACAACAAACACTACAACAACGAACACAACAATAACGAACACTACAACAACAAACACTACAACAACGAACACCACATCACCGAACACCACAACAACGAACATCTCAACAACGAACATCTCAACAACGAACATCTCAACAACGAACATCTCAACAACAAACACCACAACAACGAACTTTACAACAACGAACATCTCAACAACGAACATCTCAACAACGAACATCTCAACAACGAACATCTCAACAACGAACATCTCAACAACGAACATCTCAAAAACGAACAAGACAACAACGAACACCACAACAACGAACTCACAACAACGAACACCACAACAACGAACATCTCAACAACGAACATCTCAACAACGAACGTCTCAACAACGAACATCTCATCAACGAACAGTACAACAATGAACACTACAACAACGAACACCACAACAACGAACACTACAACAAAGAACACCACAACAACGAACTCCACAACAAAGAACTTTACAACCACGAACACCACAACAACGAACATTACAACAACGAACATCATAAAAACGACCATTACAACAAAGAACACCACAACAACGAACTCACAACAACGAACACCACAACAACGAACATCTCAACAACGAACATCTCAACAACGAACGTCTCAACAACGAACATCTCACCAACGAACAGTACAACAATGAACACTACAACAACGAACACCACAACAACGAACACTGCAACAAAGAACAACACAACAACGAACTCCACAACAACGAACTTTACAACCACGAACACCACAACAACGAACATTACAACAACGAACACCACAACAACGAACACTACACTAATTAACACTACAACAACGAACATTACAACAACATACACTACAACAACGAACACTACAACAACAAACACTACATCAACGAACATTAAAACAATGAACACCACAACAACGAACACTACAACAACAAACACTACATCAACGAACATTAAAACAATGAACACCACAACAACGAACACAACAACAACAACGAACACCATAACAACGAACACCATAACAACGAACACCATAACAACGAACACTACAACAACGAACACTACAACAACAAACACCAAAACAACGAACACTTCAACAACGAACACCACAACAACGAACACCACAACAACGAACATTTCAACAACGAACACTACAACAACGAACACTACAACAACGAACACAACAACAACGAACACCACAACAACGAACACCACAACAACGAATACGACAACAATGAACATCTCAACAACGAACACAACAACAACGAACACTACAACAACGAACACAACAACAACAAACACTTCAACAACGAATACTACAACAACGAACACCACAACAACAAACACCACAATAACGAACAACCTAAGAACGAACATCACAACAACGAACACATCAACAACGAACACCGCAACAACGAACACTACAAAACGAACACCACAATAACAAACACCATAACAAAGAACACTACAACAACGAACACCACAACAACGAACATCTCAACAACGAACACCACAACAACGAACACTACAACAACTAACACTACAACAAAGAAACATCTCAACAACGAACACCACAACAACGAACACTACAACAACGAACACCTCAAAACGAACACCACAACAACGTACACCACAATAACAAACACCATAACAAAGAACACTACAACAACGAACACCACAACAACGAACATCTCAACAACGAACACCACAACAACGAATACTACAACAACGAACACTACAACAACTAACACTACAACAAAGAAACATCTCAACAACGAACACCATAACAACGAACACTAAAACAACGAACACCACATCAACGAACATCTCAACAACGAACATCTCAACAACGAACATCTCAACAACGAAGATTACAACAACGAAAACCACATCACTGAACACTACAACAACTAACATTACAACAACGAACACTACAATAACGACCACTACAACAACAAACACTACAACAACGAACGATACAACAACGAACACCACAACAACGAACATTAGAACAACGATCACTACAACAACGAAGGTTATAAGAATAAACTCCACAACAAAGGACATTACAACATGAAACACTACAACAACGAACACTACAACAACATACACTACAACAACGAACACTACAACAACAAACACTACAACAACGAACATTAAAACAATGAACACCACAACAACGAACACAACAACAACAACGAACACTACAACAACGAACACTACAACAACAAACACCAAAACAACGAACACTTCAACAACGAACACCCCAACAACGAACATCTCAACAACGAACACTGCAACAACGAACACCACAACAACAAACATCTCAACAACGAACACTACAACAATGAACACTACAACAACGAACACTACAAAAACGAACATTACAACAACGAACACTACAATAACGAACACCACAACAACAAACACCACAACAACGAACACCACATCACCGAACACCACAACAACGAACATCTCAACAACGAACATCTCAACAACGAACATCTCAAGAACGAACATCTCAACAACGAACACTACAACAACGAACATCTCAACAACGAACACTGCAACAACGAACACCACAACAACGAACATCTCAACAACGAACACTACAACAACGAACACTACAACAACGAACACTACAAAAACGAACACTACAAAAACGAACAGTACAATAACGAACACTGCAACAACAAACAGTACAACAACGAACACCACATCACCGAACACCACAACAACGAACATCTCAACAACGACTATCTCAACAACGAACACTACAACAACGAACACCACAACAACGAACATTTCAACAACGAACACTACAACAACGAACACTACAACAACGAACACATCAACAACGAACACCACAACAACGAACACTACAACAACGAATACCACAACAATGTACATCTCAACAACGAACACTACAACAACAAACACAACAACAACGAACACTACAACAACGAACACTACAACGACGAACACTACAACAACGAACACTTCAACAAAGAACACCACAAAAACGAACACTAAAACAACGAACACAACAACAACGAACACTTCAACAACGAATACTACAACAACGAACACCACAACAACGAACACCACAATAACGAACATCCTAAGAACGAACATCACAACAACGAACACATCAACAACGAACACCGCAACAACGAACACTACAAAACGAACACCACAACAATGAACACCACAACAACAAACACCATAACAAAGAACACTACAACAACGAACACCACAACAACGAACATCTCAATAACGAACACCACAACAACGAATACTACAACAACGAACACTACAACAACGAACACTACAACAAAGAAACATCTCAACAACGAACACCACAAAAACGAACACTACAACAACGAACATCTCAAAACGAACACCACAACAACGTACACCACAGCAACGCACACTAAAACAACGAACACTACAACAATGAACACTACAACAACGAACACTACAAAAACGAACACTACAAAAACCAACATCTCAACAATGAACACCACATCAACGAACACTACAACAACGAACATCTTAACAACGAACATCTCAACAACGAACACTACAACAATGAACACTACAACAACGAACACCACAACAACGAACATCTGAACAACGAACACTATAACAAATAACACCACAAGAACGACCATCACAACAACGAACATCTCAACAACGAACATCTCAACAACGAACACTACAACAACGAACACCACATCACTGAACACTACAACAACTAACATTACAACAACGAACACTACAATAACGATCACTACAACAACAAACACTACAACAACGAACGCTACAAC
The DNA here is from genome assembly GCF_040958095.1 of Procambarus clarkii. Lineage (NCBI taxonomy): Eukaryota > Metazoa > Arthropoda > Malacostraca > Decapoda > Cambaridae > Procambarus > Procambarus clarkii. The sequence goes on from NW_027189134.1 coordinate 2,569,024, forward strand.
AACGAACACCACAACAACGAACATTAGAACAACGAACACTACAACAACGAAGGTTATAAGAATAAACTCCACAACAACGGACATTACAACAAGGAACACTACAACAACGAACACTACAACAGCATACACTACAACAACGAACACTACAACAACAAACACTACAACAACGAACACTACAACAACAAACACTACAACAACGAACATAAAAACAATGAACACCACAACAACGAACACCACAACAACGAACACAACAACAACGAACACTACAACAACAAACACCGAAACAACGAACACTTCAACAACGAACACCACAACAACGAACATCTCAACAACGAACACTGCAACAACGAACACCACAACAACGAACATCTCATCAACGAACACTACAACAACGAACACTACAACAACGAACACTACAAAAACGAACACTACAACAACGAACACTACAATAACGAACACTACAACAACAAACACTACAACAAAGAACACCACATCACCGAACACCACAACAACGAACATCTCAACAACGAACATCTCAACAACGAACATCTCAACAACGAACACTACAACAACGAACATCTCAACAACGAACACTGCAACAACGAACACCACAACAACGAACATCTCAACAACGAACACTACAACAACGAACACTACAACAACGAACACTACAAAAACGAACACTACAACAACGAACACTACAATAACGAACACTACAACAACAAACACTACAACAACGAACACCACATCACCGAACACCACAACAACGAACATCTCAACAACGAACATCTCAACAACGACCATCTCAACAACGAACACTACAACAACGAACACCACAACGACGAACACTACAACAACGAACACTGCAACAACAAACACCACAACAACGAACATCTACACAACGAACACTACAACAACGAACACTACAACAACGAACACTACAAAAACGAACACTACAACAACGAACACTACAACAACAAACACTACAACAACGAACACCAATCACCGAACACCACAACAACGAACATCTCATCAACGAACATCTCAACAACGAACATTTCAACAACGAACACTACAACAACGAACACCACAACAACGAACATCACAAGCACGAACACCACAACAACGAACATCAACCCAACGAACACCACAAAAACGAACATCTCAACAACGAACATCTCAACAACGAACATCTCAACAACGAACATCTCAACAACAAACACCACAACAACGAACTTTACAACAACGAACATCTCAACAACGAACATCTCAACAACGAACATCTCAAAAACGAACACGACAACAACGAACACCACAACAACGAACTCACAACAACGAACACCACAACAACGAACATCTCAACACCGAACATCTCAACAACGAACGTCTCAACAACGAACATCTCATCAACGAACAGTACAACAATGAACACTACAACAACGAACACCACAACAACGAACACTACAACAAAGAATACCACAACAACAAACTCCTCAACAACGAACTTTACAACCACGAACACCACAACAGCGAACATTACAACAACGAACATCATAAAAACGACCATTACAACAACGAACACCACAACAACGAACTCACAACAACGAACACCACAACAACGAACATCTCAACAACGAACGTCTCAACAACGAACATCTCATCAACGAACAGTACAACAATGAACACTTCAAAAACGAACACCACAACAACGAACACTACAACAAAGAACACCACAACAACGAACTCCACAACAATGAACTTTACAACCACGAACACCACAACAACGAACATTACAACAACGAACATCATAAAAACGACCATTACAACAACGAACACCACAACGACGAACACTACACTAATTAACACTACAACAACGAACATTACAACAATGAACACAACAACAACGAAGAAAACAACAACGAACACTTCAACAACGAACACTACAACAACGAAAACCACAACAGCGAACACCACAACAACAAGCACTACAGCAACGAACACCACAACAACGAAATTTACAACAATGAACACTACAACAACTAACATTACAACAACGAACACCACAATAACGATCACTACAACAACAAACACTACAACAACGAACGCTACAACAACGAACACCACAACAACGAACATTAGAACAACGAACACTACAACAACGAAGGTTATAAGAATAAACTCCACAACAACGGACATTACAACAAGGAACACTACAACAACGAACACTACAACAACATACACTACAACAACGAACACTACAACAACAAACACTACAACAACGAACACTACAACAACGAACACAACAACAACGAACACCACAACAACGAACACCACAACAACGAACACCACAACAATGAACATATCAACAACGAACACTGCAATAACGAACACAACAACAACGAACACAACAACAACGAACACTACAACGACGAACACTACAACAACGAACACCACAATAACGAACACTAAAACAACGAACACTACAACAACGAACACTTCAACAACGAATACTACAACAACGAACACCACAACAACGAACACCACAACAACGAACACTACAAAACGAACACCACAACAATGAACACCACAACAACGAACACCACAAAAACGAATACTGCAACAACGAACACTACAGCAACGAACATCGCAACAACGAACACCACAACCTCGAACAAAACAACAACAACGAACACCATAACAACAAACACCATAACAAAGAACACTACAACAACGCACACCACAACAACGAACACTACAACAACGAACACTACAACAACGAACATCTCAACAACGAACACCACAACAACGAACACTACAACAACGAACATATCAAAACGAACACCACAACAACGCACACCACAACAACGCACACTAAAACAACGAACACTACAACAATGAACACTACAACAACGAACACTACAACAACGAACACTACAAAAACGAACATCTCAACAACGAACACCACAACAACGAACTCTACAACAACGAACACTACAACAACGAAAATTATAACAACGAACACCACATCAACGAACACCATAACAACGAACATCTTAACAGCGAACATCTCAACAACGAACACTACAACAATGAACACTACAACAACGAACACCACAACAACGAACATCTCAACAACGAACACTATAACAACTAACACCACAAGAACGACCATCACAACAACGAACATCTCAAAAACGAACATCTCAACAACGAACATTACAACAACGAACACCACATCACTGAACACCACAACAACGAACATCTCAACAACGAACAACTCAACAACGAACATCTCAACAACGAACACTACAACATCGAACACCACAACAACGAACATCACAACCACGAACACCACAACAACGAACATCAACCCAACGAACACCACAACAACGAACATCTCAACAACGAACATCTCAAAAACTAACAACTCAACAACGAACATCTCAACAACAAACACCACAACAACGAATATCTCAACAACGAACATCTCAACAACGAACCTCTCAAAAACGAACACTACAACAACGAACACCACAACAACGAACATCACAACAACGAACACCACATCAACGAACATCTCAACAACGAACATCTCAACAACGAACGTCAAAACAACGAACAACTCAACAACGAACAATACAACAACAAACAACTCAACAACGAACAATACAACAATGAACACTACAACAACGAACACTACAACAACGAACACTACAAAAACGAACACTACAACAACGAACACTACAATAACGAACACTACAACAACAAACACTACAACAACGAACACCACATCACCGAACACCACAACAACGAACATCTCAACAACGAACATCTCAACAACGAACATCTCAACAACGAACACTACAACAACGAACACCACAACAACGAACATCACAACCACGAACACCACAACAACGAACATCAACCCAACGAACACCACAACAACGAACGTCTCAACAACGAAAATCTCAACAACGAACATCTCAACAACAAACACCACAACAACGAACTTTACAACAACGAACATCTCAACAACGAACATCTCAACAACGAACATCTCAAAAACGAACACGACAACAACGAACACCACAACAACGAACTCACAACAACGAATACCACAATAACGAACACCACAACAACGAACATCTCAACAACGAACGTCTCAACAACGAACAACTCATCAACGAACAGTACAACAATGAACACTACAACAACGAACACCACAACAACGAACACTACAACAAAGAACACCACAACAACGAACTCCACAACAACGAACTTTACAACCACGAACACCACAACAACGAACATTAAAACAACGAACATCATAAAAACGACCATTACAACAACGAACACCACAACATCGAACACTACACTAATTAACACTACAACAACGAACATTACAACAATGAACACAACAACATCGAAGAAAACAACAACGAACACTTCAACAACGAACACTACAACAACGAACACCACAACAACGAACACCACAACAACAAGCACTACAGCAACGAACACCACAATAACATAATTTACAACAATGAACACTATAACAACTAACATTACAACAATGAACACCACAATAACGATCACTACAACAACAAACACTACAACAACGAACGCTACAACAACGAACACCACAACAACGAACATTAGAACAACGATCACTACAACAACGAACACTACAACAACGAACACTACAACAACATACACTACAACAACGAACACTACAACAACAAACACTACAACAACGAACATTACAACAATGAACACCACAACAACGAACACAACAACAACAACGAACACTATAACAACGAACACTACAACAACGAACACTACAACAACGAACACTACAACAACAAACACCAAAACAACGAATACTTCAACAACGAACACCACAACAACGAACACCACAACAACGAACATTTCAACAACGAACACCACAACAACGAACACCACAACAATGAACATATCAACAACGAACACTACAACAACGAACACAACAACAACGAACACTACAACAACGAACACTACAACGACGAACACTACAACAACGAACACCACAAAAACGAACACTAAAACAACGAACACTACAACAACGAACACTTCAACAACGAATATTACAACAACGAACACCACAACAACGAACACCACAATAACGAACATCTCAAGAACGAACATCACAACAACGAACACATCAACAACGAACACCACAACAATGAACACTACAAAACGAACACCACATCAATGAACACCACAACAACGAACACCACAAAAACGAATACTGCAACAACGAACACTACAGCAACGAACATCGCAACAACGAACACCACAACCTCGAACAAAACAACAACAACGAACACCATAACAACAAACATCATAACAAAGAACACTACAACAACGAACACCACAACAACGAACATCTCAACAACGAACACCACAACAACGAACACTACAACAACGAACACTACAACAACGAACACTACAACAACGAATATCTCAACAACGAACACCACAACAACGAACACTACAACAACGAACATCTCAAAACGAACACCACAACAACGCACACCACAACAACGCACACTAAAACAACGAACACTACAACAATGAACACTACAACAACGAACACCACAACAACGAACATCTCAACAATGAACACTATAACAACTAACACCACAAGAACGACCATCACAACAACGAACATCTCAAAAACGAACATCTCAACAACGAACATTACAACAACGAACACCACATCACTGAACACCACAACAACGAACATCTCAACAACGAACAACTCAACAACGAACATCTCAACAACGAACACTACAACATCGAACACCACAACAACGAACATCACAACCACGAACACCACAACAACGAACATCAACCCAACGAACACCACAACAGCGAACATCTCAACAACGAACATCTCAAAAACGAACAACTCAACAACGAACATCTCAACAACAAACACCACAACAACGAATATCTCAACAACGAACATCTCAACAACGAACCTCTCAAAAACGAACACTACAACAACGAACACAACAACAACGAACATCACAACAACGAACACCACATCAACGAACATCTCAACAACGAACATCTCAACAACGAACGTCAAAACAACGAACAACTCAACAACGAACAATACAACAACAAACAACTCAACAACGAACAATACAACAATGAACACTACAACAACGAACACTACAACAACGAACACTACAAAAACGAACACTACAACAACGAACACTACAATAACGAACACTACAACAACAAACACTACAACAACGAACACCACATCACCGAACACCACAACAACGAACATCTCAACAACGAACATCTCAACAACGAACATCTCAACAACGAACACTACAACAACGAACACCACAACAACGAACATCACAACCACGAACACCACAACAACGAACATCAACCCAACGAACACCACAACAACGAACATCTCAACAACGAAAATCTCAACAACGAACATCTCAACAACAAACACCACAACAACGAACTTTACAACAACGAACATCTCAACAACGAACATCTCAACAACGAACATCTCAAAAACGAACACGACAACAACGAACACCACAACAACGAACTCACAACAACGAACACCACAACAACGAACATCTCAACACCGAACATCTCAACAACGAACGTCTCAACAACGAACATCTCATCAACGAACAGTACAACAATGAACACTACAACAACGAACACCACAACAACGAACACTACAACAAAGAACGCCACAACAACGAACTCCTCAACAACGAACTTTACAACCACGAACACCACAACAACGAACATTACAACAACGAACATCATAAAAACGACCATTACAACAACGAACACCACAACAACGAACTCACAATAACGAACACCACAACAACGAACATCTCAACAACGAACGTCTCAACAACGAACATCTCATCAACGAACAGTACAACAATGAACACTACAACAACGAACACCACAACAACGAACACTACAACAAAGAACACCACAACAACGAACTCCACAACAACGAACTTTACAACCACGAACACCACAACAACGAACATTAAAACAACGAACATCATAAAAACGACCATTACAACAACGAACACCACAACAACGAACACTACACTAATTAACACTACAACAACGAACATTACAACAATGAACACAACAACATCGAAGAAAACAACAACGAACACTTCAACAACGAACACTACAACAACGAACACCACAACAACGAACACCACAACAACAAGCACTACAGCAACGAACACCACAACAACATAATTTACAACAATGAACACTACAACAACTAACATTACAACAATGAACACCACAATAACGATCACTACAACAACAAACACTACAACAACGAACGCTACAACAACGAACACCACAACAACGAACATTAGAACAACGATCACTACAACAACGAACACTACAACAACGAACACTACAACAACATACACTACAACAACGAACACTACAACAACAAACACTACAACAACGAACATTACAACAATGAACACCACAACAACGAACACAACAACAACAACGAACACCATAACAACGAACACTACAACAACGAACACTACAACAACGAACACTACAACAACAAACACCAAAACAACGAACACTTCAACAACGAACACCACAACAACGAACACCACAACAACGAACATTTCAACAACGAACACCACAACAACGAACACCACAACAATGAACATATCAACAACGAACACTACAACAACGAACACAACAACAACGAACACTACAACAACGAACACTACAACGACGAACACTACAACAACGAACACCATAAAAACGAACACTAAAACAACGAACACGACAACAACGAACACTTCAACAACGAATACTACAACAACGAACACCACAACAACGAACACCACAATAACGAACATCTCAAGAACGAACATCACAACAACGAACACATCAACAACGAACACCACAACAACGAACACTACAAAACGAACACCACATCAATGAACACCACAACAACGAACACCACAAAAACGAATACTGCAACAACGAACACTACAGCAACGAACATCGCAACAACGAACACCACAACCTCGAACAAAACAACAACAACGAACACCATAACAACAAACACCATAACAAAGAACACTACAACAACGAACACCACAACAACGAACATCTCAACAACGAACACCACAACAACGAACACTACAACAACGAACACTACAACAACGAACACTACAACAACGAACATCTCAACAACGAACACCACAACAACGAACACTACAACAACGAACATCTCAAAACGAACACCACAACAACGCACACCACAACAACGCACACTAAAACAACGAACACTACAACAATGAACACTACAACAACGAACACTACAACAACGAACACTACAAAAACGAACATCTCAACAACGAACACCACAACAACGAACTCTACAACAACGAACACTACAACAACGAAAATTATAACAACGAACACCACATCAACGAACACCATAACAACGAACATCTTAACAACGAACATCTCAACAACGAACACTACAACAATGAACACTACAACAACGAACACCACAACAACGAACATCTCAACAACGAACAGTATAACAACTAACAACACAAGAACGACCATCACAACAACGAACATCTCAACAACGAACATCTCAACAACGAACATTACAACAACGAACACCACATCACTGAACACCACAACAACGAACATCTCAACAACGAACAACTCAACAACGAACATCTCAACAACAAACACTACAACATCGAACACCACAACAACGAACATCACAACCACGAACACCACAACAACGAACATCAACCCAACGAACACCACAACAACGAACATCTCAACAACGAACATCAACCCAACGAACACCACAACAACGAACATCTCAACAACGAACATCTCAACAACAAACACCACAACAACGAATATCTCAACAACGAACATCTCAACAACGAACCTCTCAAAAACGAACACTACAACAACGAACACCACAACAACGAACATCAACAACGAACACCACATCAACGAACATCACAACAACAAACATCTCAACAACGAACATCCCAACAACGAACATCTCAACAACGAACATCTCAACAACAAACACCACAACAACGAACTTTACAACAACGAAGATCTCAACAACGAACATCTCAACAACGAACATCTCAAAAACGAACACGACAACAACGAACACCACAACAACGAACTCACAACAACGAACACCACAACAACGAACATCTCAACAACGAACATCTCAACAACGAACATCTCAACAACGAACATCTCATCAACGAACAGTACAACAATGAACACTACAACAACGAACACCACAACAACGAACACAACAACAAAGAACACCACAACAACGAACTCCACAACAACGAACTTTACAACAAAGAACACCACAACATCGAACATTACAACAACGAACATCATAAAAACGACTATTACAACAACGAACACCACAACAACGAACACTACGCTAATTAACACTACAACAAAGAACATTACAACAATGAACACAACAACAACGAAGAAAACAACAACGAACACTTCAAAAACAAACACTACAACAACGAACACCACAACAACGAACACCACAACAACAAACACTACAGCAACGAACACCATAACAACGAAATTTACAACAATGAACACTACAACAACTAACATTACAACAACGAACAACACAATAACGATCACTACAACAACAAATACTACAACAACGAACGCTACAACAACGAGCACCACAACAACGAACATTAGAACAACGAACACTACAACAACGAAGGTTATAAGAATAAACTCCACAACAATGGACATTACAACAAGGAACACTACAACAACGAACTCTACAACAACATACACTACAACAACGAACACTACAACAACAAACACTAAAACAACGAACATTACAACAATGAACACCACAACAACGAACACCACAACAACGAACATTTCAACAACGAACACCACAACAATGAACATCTCAACAACGAACACTACAACAACGAACACAACAACAACGAACACTACAACAACGAACACTACAACGACGAACACTACAACGACGAACACTACAACAACGAACACTTCAACAACGAACACCACAAAAACGAACACTAAAAAAACGAACACTACAACAACGAACACTTCAACAACGAATACTACAACAACGAACACCACAACAACGAACACCACAATAACGAACATCTAAAGAACGAACATCACAACAACGAACACATCAACAACGAACACCACAACACCGAACACTACAAAACGAACACCACAACAATGAACACCACAACAACGAACACCACAAAAACGAATACTGCAACAACGAACACTACAGCAACGAACATCACAACAACGAACACCACAACCTCGAACAAAGCAACAACAACGAACACCACAACAACGAACACTACAACAACGAACACTACAACAACGAACACTACAACAACGAACATCTCAACAACGAACACCACAACAACGAACACTACAACAACGAACAGTACAACAATGAACACCACAACAACGAACTCACAACAACGAACACCACAACAACGAACATCTCAACACCGAACATCTCAACAACGAACGTCTCAACAACGAACATCTCATCAACGAACAGTACAACAATGAACACTACAACAACGAACACCACAACAACGAACACTACAACAAAGAACGCCACAACAACGAACTCCTCAACAACGAACTTTACAACCACGAACACCACAACAACGAACATTACAACAACGAACATCATAAAAACGACCATTACAACAACGAACACCACAACAACGAACTCACAATAACGAACACCACAACAACGAACATCTCAACAACGAACGTCTCAACAACGAACATCTCATCAACGAACAGTACAACAATGAACACTACAACAACGAACACCACAACAACGAACACTACAACAAAGAACACCACAACAACGAACTCCACAACAACGAACTTTACAACCACGAACACCACAACAACGAACATTAAAACAACGAACATCATAAAAACGACCATTACAACAACGAACACCACAACAACGAACACTACACTAATTAACACTACAACAACGAACATTACAACAATGAACACAACAACATCGAAGAAAACAACAACGAACACTTCAACAACGAACACTACAACAACGAACACCACAACAACGAACACCACAACAACAAGCACTACAGCAACGAACACCACAACAACATAATTTACAACAATGAACACTACAACAACTAACATTACAACAATGAACACCACAATAACGATCACTACAACAACAAACACTACAACAACGAACGCTACAACAACGAACACCACAACAACGAACATTAGAACAACGATCACTACAACAACGAACACTACAACAACGAACACTACAACAACATACACTACAACAACGAACACTACAACAACAAACACTACAACAACGAACATTACAACAATGAACACTACAACAACGAACACTACAACAACGAACATCTCAACAACGAACACCACAACAACGAACACTACAACAACGAACAGTACAACAATGAACACCACAACAACGAACTCACAACAACGAACACCACAACAACGAACATCTCAACACCGAACATCTCAACAACGAACGTCTCAACAACGAACATCTCATCAACGAACAGTACAACAATGAACACTACAACAACGAACACCACAACAACGAACACTACAACAAAGAACGCCACAACAACGAACTCCTCAACAACGAACTTTACAACCACGAACACCACAACAACGAACATTACAACAACGAACATCATAAAAACGACCATTACAACAACGAACACCACAACAACGAACTCACAATAACGAACACCACAACAACGAACATCTCAACAACGAACGTCTCAACAACGAACATCTCATCAACGAACAGTACAACAATGAACACTACAACAACGAACACCACAACAACGAACACTACAACAAAGAACACCACAACAACGAACTCCACAACAACGAACTTTACAACCACGAACACCACAACAACGAACATTAAAACAACGAACATCATAAAAACGACCATTACAACAACGAACACCACAACAACGAACACTACACTAATTAACACTACAACAACGAACATTACAACAATGAACACAACAACATCGAAGAAAACAACAACGAACACTTCAACAACGAACACTACAACAACGAACACCACAACAACGAACACCACAACAACAAGCACTACAGCAACGAACACCACAACAACATAATTTACAACAATGAACACTACAACAACTAACATTACAACAATGAACACCACAATAACGATCACTACAACAACAAACACTACAACAACGAACGCTACAACAACGAACACCACAACAACGAACATTAGAACAACGATCACTACAACAACGAACACTACAACAACGAACACTACAACAACATACACTACAACAACGAACACTACAACAACAAACACTACAACAACGAACATTACAACAATGAACACCACAACAACGAACACAACAACAACAACGAACACCATAACAACGAACACTACAACAACGAACACTACAACAACGAACACTACAACAACAAACACCAAAACAACGAACACTTCAACAACGAACACCACAACAACGAACACCACAACAACGAACATTTCAACAACGAACACCACAACAACGAACACCACAACAATGAACATATCAACAACGAACACTACAACAACGAACACAACAACAACGAACACTACAACAACGAACACTACAACGACGAACACTACAACAACGAACACCATAAAAACGAACACTAAAACAACGAACACGACAACAACGAACACTTCAACAACGAATACTACAACAACGAACACCACAACAACGAACACCACAATAACGAACATCTCAAGAACGAACATCACAACAACGAACACATCAACAACGAACACCACAACAACGAACACTACAAAACGAACACCACATCAATGAACACCACAACAACGAACACCACAAAAACGAATACTGCAACAACGAACACTACAGCAACGAACATCGCAACAACGAACACCACAACCTCGAACAAAACAACAACAACGAACACCATAACAACAAACACCATAACAAAGAACACTACAACAACGAACACCACAACAACGAACATCTCAACAACGAACACCACAACAACGAACACTACAACAACGAACACTACAACAACGAACACTACAACAACGAACATCTCAACAACGAACACCACAACAACGAACACTACAACAACGAACATCTCAAAACGAACACCACAACAACGCACACCACAACAACGCACACTAAAACAACGAACACTACAACAATGAACACTACAACAACGAACACTACAACAACGAACACTACAAAAACGAACATCTCAACAACGAACACCACAACAACGAACTCTACAACAACGAACACTACAACAACGAAAATTATAACAACGAACACCACATCAACGAACACCATAACAACGAACATCTTAACAACGAACATCTCAACAACGAACACTACAACAATGAACACTACAACAACGAACACCACAACAACGAACATCTCAACAACGAACAGTATAACAACTAACAACACAAGAACGACCATCACAACAACGAACATCTCAACAACGAACATCTCAACAACGAACATTACAACAACGAACACCACATCACTGAACACCACAACAACGAACATCTCAACAACGAACAACTCAACAACGAACATCTCAACAACAAACACTACAACAACGAACACCACAACAACGAACATCACAACCACGAACACCACAACAACGAACATCAACCCAACGAACACCACAACAACGAACATCTCAACAACGAACATCAACCCAACGAACACCACAACAACGAACATCTCAACAACGAACATCTCAACAACAAACACCACAACAACGAATATCTCAACAACGAACATCTCAACAACGAACCTCTCAAAAACGAACACTACAACAACGAACACCACAACAACGAACATCAACAACGAACACCACATCAACGAACATCACAACAACAAACTTCTCAACAACGAACATCCCAACAACGAACATCTCAACAACGAACATCTCAACAACAAACACCACAACAACGAACTTTACAACAACGAAGATCTCAACAACGAACATCTCAACAACGAACATCTCAAAAACGAACACGACAACAACGAACACCACAACAACGAACTCACAACAACGAACACCACAACAACGAACATCTCAACAACGAACATCTCAACAACGAACATCTCAACAACGAACATCTCATCAACGAACAGTACAACAATGAACACTACAACAACGAACACCACAACAACGAACACAACAACAAAGAACACCACAACAACGAACTCCACAACAACGAACTTTACAACAAAGAACACCACAACATCGAACATTACAACAACGAACATCATAAAAACGACTATTACAACAACGAACACCACAACAACGAACACTACGCTAATTAACACTACAACAAAGAACATTACAACAATGAACACAACAACAACGAAGAAAACAACAACGAACACTTCAAAAACAAACACTACAACAACGAACACCACAACAACGAACACCACAACAACAAACACTACAGCAACGAACACCATAACAACGAAATTTACAACAATGAACACTACAACAACTAACATTACAACAACGAACAACACAATAACGATCACTACAACAACAAATACTACAACAACGAACGCTACAACAACGAGCACCACAACAACGAACATTAGAACAACGAACACTACAACAACGAAGGTTATAAGAATAAACTCCACAACAATGGACATTACAACAAGGAACACTACAACAACGAACTCTACAACAACATACACTACAACAACGAACACTACAACAACAAACACTAAAACAACGAACATTACAACAATGAACACCACAACAACGAACACCACAACAACGAACATTTCAACAACGAACACCACAACAATGAACATCTCAACAACGAACACTACAACAACGAACACAACAACAACGAACACTACAACAACGAACACTACAACGACGAACACTACAACGACGAACACTACAACAACGAACACTTCAACAACGAACACCACAAAAACGAACACTAAAAAAACGAACACTACAACAACGAACACTTCAACAACGAATACTACAACAACGAACACCACAACAACGAACACCACAATAACGAACATCTAAAGAACGAACATCACAACAACGAACACATCAACAACGAACACCACAACACCGAACACTACAAAACGAACACCACAACAATGAACACCACAACAACGAACACCACAAAAACGAATACTGCAACAACGAACACTACAGCAACGAACATCACAACAACGAACACCACAACCTCGAACAAAGCAACAACAACGAACACCACAACAACGAACACTACAACAACGAACACTACAACAACGAACACTACAACAACGAACATCTCAACAACGAACACCACAACAACGAACACTACAACAACGAACAGTACAACAATGAACACCACAACAACGAACTCACAACAACGAACACCACAACAACGAACATCTCAACACCGAACATCTCAACAACGAACGTCTCAACAACGAACATCTCATCAACGAACAGTACAACAATGAACACTACAACAACGAACACCACAACAACGAACACTACAACAAAGAACGCCACAACAACGAACTCCTCAACAACGAACTTTACAACCACGAACACCACAACAACGAACATTACAACAACGAACATCATAAAAACGACCATTACAACAACGAACACCACAACAACGAACTCACAATAACGAACACCACAACAACGAACATCTCAACAACGAACGTCTCAACAACGAACATCTCATCAACGAACAGTACAACAATGAACACTACAACAACGAACACCACAACAACGAACACTACAACAAAGAACACCACAACAACGAACTCCACAACAACGAACTTTACAACCACGAACACCACAACAACGAACATTAAAACAACGAACATCATAAAAACGACCATTACAACAACGAACACCACAACAACGAACACTACACTAATTAACACTACAACAACGAACATTACAACAATGAACACAACAACATCGAAGAAAACAACAACGAACACTTCAACAACGAACACTACAACAACGAACACCACAACAACGAACACCACAACAACAAGCACTACAGCAACGAACACCACAACAACATAATTTACAACAATGAACACTACAACAACTAACATTACAACAATGAACACCACAATAACGATCACTACAACAACAAACACTACAACAACGAACGCTACAACAACGAACACCACAACAACGAACATTAGAACAACGATCACTACAACAACGAACACTACAACAACGAACACTACAACAACATACACTACAACAACGAACACTACAACAACAAACACTACAACAACGAACATTACAACAATGAACACTACAACAACGAACACTACAACAACGAACATCTCAACAACGAACACCACAACAACGAACACTACAACAACGAACAGTACAACAATGAACACCACAACAACGAACTCACAACAACGAACACCACAACAACGAACATCTCAACACCGAACATCTCAACAACGAACGTCTCAACAACGAACATCTCATCAACGAACAGTACAACAATGAACACTACAACAACGAACACCACAACAACGAACACTACAACAAAGAACGCCACAACAACGAACTCCTCAACAACGAACTTTACAACCACGAACACCACAACAACGAACATTACAACAACGAACATCATAAAAACGACCATTACAACAACGAACACCACAACAACGAACTCACAATAACGAACACCACAACAACGAACATCTCAACAACGAACGTCTCAACAACGAACATCTCATCAACGAACAGTACAACAATGAACACTACAACAACGAACACCACAACAACGAACACTACAACAAAGAACACCACAACAACGAACTCCACAACAACGAACTTTACAACCACGAACACCACAACAACGAACATTAAAACAACGAACATCATAAAAACGACCATTACAACAACGAACACCACAACAACGAACACTACACTAATTAACACTACAACAACGAACATTACAACAATGAACACAACAACATCGAAGAAAACAACAACGAACACTTCAACAACGAACACTACAACAACGAACACCACAACAACGAACACCACAACAACAAGCACTACAGCAACGAACACCACAACAACATAATTTACAACAATGAACACTACAACAACTAACATTACAACAATGAACACCACAATAACGATCACTACAACAACAAACACTACAACAACGAACGCTACAACAACGAACACCACAACAACGAACATTAGAACAACGATCACTACAACAACGAACACTACAACAACGAACACTACAACAACATACACTACAACAACGAACACTACAACAACAAACACTACAACAACGAACATTACAACAATGAACACCACAACAACGAACACAACAACAACAACGAACACCATAACAACGAACACTACAACAACGAACACTACAACAACGAACACTACAACAACAAACACCAAAACAACGAACACTTCAACAACGAACACCACAACAACGAACACCACAACAACGAACATTTCAACAACGAACACCACAACAACGAACACCACAACAATGAACATATCAACAACGAACACTACAACAACGAACACACCAACAACGAACACTACAACAACGAACACTACAACGACGAACACTACAACAACGAACACCATAAAAACGAACACTAAAACAACGAACACCACAACAACGAACACTACAAAACGAACACCACATCAATGAACACCACAACAACGAACACCACAAAAACGAATACTGCAACAACGAACACTACAGCAACGAACATCGCAACAACGAACACCACAACCTCGAACAAAACAACAACAACGAACACCATAACAACAAACACCATAACAAAGAACACTACAACAACGAACACCACAACAACGAACATCTCAACAACGAACACCACAACAACGAACACTACAACAACGAACACTACAACAACGAACACTACAACAACGAACATCTCAACAACGAACACCACAACAACGAACACTACAACAACGAACATCTCAAAACGAACACCACAACAACGCACACCACAACAACGCACACTAAAACAACGAACACTACAACAATGAACACTACAACAACGAACACTACAACAACGAACACTACAAAAACGAACATCTCAACAACGAACACCACAACAACGAACTCTACAACAACGAACACTACAACAACGAAAATTATAACAACGAACACCACATCAACGAACACCATAACAACGAACATCTTAACAACGAACATCTCAACAACGAACACTACAACAATGAACACTACAACAACGAACACCACAACAACGAACATCTCAACAACGAACAGTATAACAACTAACAACACAAGAACGACCATCACAACAACGAACATCTCAACAACGAACATCTCAACAACGAACATTACAACAACGAACACCACATCACTGAACACCACAACAACGAACATCTCAACAACGAACAACTCAACAACGAACATCTCAACAACAAACACTACAACATCGAACACCACAACAACGAACATCACAACCACGAACACCACAACAACGAACATCAACCCAACGAACACCACAACAACGAACATCTCAACAACGAACATCAACCCAACGAACACCACAACAACGAACATCTCAACAACGAACATCTCAACAACAAACACCACAACAACGAATATCTCAACAACGAACATCTCAACAACGAACCTCTCAAAAACGAACACTACAATAACGAACACCACAACAACGAACATCAACAACGAACACCACATCAACGAACATCACAACAACAAACATCTCAACAACGAACATCCCAACAACGAACATCTCAACAACGAACATCTCAACAACAAACACCACAACAACGAACTTTACAACAACGAAGATCTCAACAACGAAGATCTCAACAACGAACATCTCAAAAACGAACACGACAACAACGAACACCACAACAACGAACTCACAACAACGAACACCACAACAACGAACATCTCAACAACGAACATCTCAACAACGAACATCTCAACAACGAACATCTCATCAACGAACAGTACAACAATGAACACTACAACAACGAACACCACAACAACGAACACAACAACAAAGAACACCACAACAACGAACTCCACAACAACGAACTTTACAACAAAGAACACCACAACATCGAACATTACAACAACGAACATCATAAAAACGACTATTACAACAACGAACACCACAACAACGAACACTACACTAATTAACACTACAACAAAGAACATTACAACAATGAACACAACAACAACGAAGAAAACAACAACGAACACTTCAAAAACAAACACTACAACAACGAACACCACAACAACGAACACCACAACAACAAACACTACAGCAACGAACACCATAACAACGAAATTTACAACAATGAACACTACAACAACTAACATTACAACAACGAACAACACAATAACGATCACTACAACAACAAATACTACAACAACGAACGCTACAACAACGAGCACCACAACAACGAACATTAGAACAACGAACACTACAACAACGAAGGTTATAAGAATAAACTCCACAACAACGGACATTACAACAAGGAACACTACAACAACGAACTCTACAACAACATACACTACAACAACGAACACTACAACAACAAACACTAAAACAACGAACATTACAACAATGAACACCACAACAACGAACACCACAACAACGAACATTTCAACAACGAACACCACAACAATGAACATCTCAACAACGAACACTACAACAACGAACACAACAACAACGAACACTACAACAACGAACACTACAACGACGAACACTACAACGACGAACACTACAACAACGAACACTTCAACAACGAACACCACAAAAACGAACACTAAAAAAACGAACACTACAACAACGAACACTTCAACAACGAATACTACAACAACGAACACCACAACAACGAACACCACAATAACGAACATCTAAAGAACGAACATCACAACAACGAACACATCAACAACGAACACCACAACAACGAACACTACAAAACGAACACCACAACAATGAACACCACAACAACGAACACCACAAAAACGAATACTGCAACAACGAACACTACAGCAACGAACATCACAACAACGAACACCACAACCTCGAACAAAGCAACAACAACGAACACCACAACAACGAACACTACAACAACGAACACTACAACAACGAACACTACAACAACGAACATCTCAACAACGAACACCACAACAACGAACACTACAACAACGAACAGTACAACAATGAACACTACAACAACGAACACTACAACAACGAACACTACAAAAACGAACATCTCAACAACGAACACTACAACAACGAACACTACAACAACGAACACTACAACAACGAACACCACATCAACGAACACCATAACAACGAACATCTTAACAACGAACATCTCAACAACGAACACTACAACAATGAACACTACAACAACGAACACCACAACAACGAACATCTCAACAACGAACAACTCAACAACGAACATCTCAACAACGAACACTACAACAACGAACACCACAACAACAAACATCACAACCACGAACACCACAACAACGAACATCAACCCAACGAACACCACAACAACGAACATCTCAACAACGAACATCTCAACAACGAACAACTCAACAACGAACATCTCAACAACAAACACTACAACAACGAACTTTACAACAACGAATATCTCAACAACGAACATCTCAACAACGAACCTCTCAAAAACGAACACTACAACAACGAACACCACAAAATCGAACATCACAACAACGAACACCACATCAACGAACATCTCAACAACGAACATCTCAACAACGAACGTCTAAACAACGAACAACTCAACAACGAATAATTCAACAACGAACAGCTCAACAATGAACAATACAACAATGAACACTACAACAACGAACACTACAAAAACGAACACTACAAAAACGAACACTACAACAACGAACACTATAATAACGAACACTACAACAACAAACACTACAACAACGAACACCACATCACCGAACACCACAACAACGAACATCTCAACAACGAACATCTCAACAACGAACATCACAACCACGAACACCACAACAACGAACATCAACCCAACGAACACCACAACAACGAACATCTCAACAACGAACATCTCAACAACGAACATCTCAACAACGAACATCTTAACAACAAACACCACAACAACGAACTTTACAACAACGAACATCTCAACAACGAACATCTCAAAAACGAACAAGACAACAACGAACTTTACAACAACGAACTCACAACAACGAACACCACAACAACGAACATCTCAACAACGAACATATCAACAACGAACGTCTCAACAACGAACATCTCATCAACGAACAGTACAACAATGAACACTACAACAACGAACACCACAACAACGAACACTACAACAAAGAACACCACAACAACGAACTCCACAACAACGAACTTTACAACCACGAACACCACAACAACGAACATTTCAACAACGAACATCATAAAAACGACCATTACAACAACGAACACCACAACAACGAACTCACAACAACGAACACCACAACAACGAACATTTCAACAACGTACATCTCAACAACGAACGTCTCAACAACAAACATCTCATCAACGAACAATACAACAATGAACACTACATCAACGAACTCCACAACAACGAACAATACAACAACGAATACCACAACAACGAACTCCACAACAACGAACTTTGCAACCACGAACACCACAACAACGAACATTACAACAACGAACATCATAAAAACGACCATTACAACAACGAACACCACAACAACGAACACTGCACTAATTAACACTACAACAACGAACATTACAACAATGAACACAACAACAACGAAGAAAACAACAACGAACACTTCAACAACGAACACTACAACAACGAACACCACAACAACGATCACCAAAACAACAAACACTACAGCAACCAACACCACAACAACGAAATTTACAACAATGAATACTACAAAAACGAACGCTACAACAACGAACTCCACAACAACGAACATTAGAACAACGAACACTACAACAACGAAGGTTATAAGAATAAACTCCACAACAACGGACATTACAACATGGAACACTACAACAACGAACACTACAACAACATACACTACAACAACGAACACTACAAGAACAAACACTACAACAACGAACATTAAAACAATGATCACCACAACAACGAACACAACAACAACAACGAACACCATAACAACGAACACCATAACAACGAACACCATAACAACGAACACTACAACAACGAACACTACAACAACAAACACCAAAACAACGAACACTTCAACAACGAACACCACAACAACGAACACCACAACAACGAACATTTCAACAACGAACACTACAACAACGAACACTACAACAAAGAACACAACAACATCTAACACCACAACAACGAACACTACAACAACGAATACCACAACAATGAACATCTCAACAACGAACACTACAACAACGAACACAACAACAACGAACACTACAACAACGAACACTACAACGACGAACACTACAACAACGAACACTTCAACAACGAACACCACAAAAACGAACACTAAAACAACGAACACTAAAACAACGAACACTTCAACAACGAATACTACAACAACGAACACCACAACAACGAACACCACAATAACGAACATCCTAAGAACGAACATCACAACAACGAACACATCAACAACGAACACCGCAACAACGAACACTACAAAACGAACACCACAACAATGAACACCACAACAACAAACTCTATAACAAAGAACACTACAACAACGAACACCACAACAACGAACATCTCAACAACGAACACCACAACAACGAATACTACAACAACGAACACTACAACAACGAACACTACAACAAAGAAACATCTCAACAACGAACACCACAACAACGAACACTACAACAACGAACATCTCAAAACGAACACCATAACAACGCATACCACAGCAACGCACACTAAAACAACGAACACTACAACAATGAACACTACACTAATTAACACTACAACAACGAACATTACAACAATAAACACAACAACAACGAAGAAAACAAATACGAACACTTCAACAACGAACACTACAACAACGAACACCACAACAACGAACACCACAACAACAAACAATACAGCAACGAACACCACAACAACGAAATTTACAACAATGAACACTACAACAACTAACATTACAACAACGAACACCACAATAACGATCACTACAACAACAAACACTACAACAACGAACGCTACAACAACGAACACCACAACAACGAACATTAGAACAACGAACACTACAACAACGAAGGTTATAAGAATAAACTCCACAACAACGGACATTACAACAAGGAACACTACAACAACGAACACTACAACAACATACACTACAACAACGAACACTACAACAACAAACACTACAACAACGAACATTACAACAATGAACACCACAACAACGAACACAACAACAACAACGAACACCATAACAACGAACACTACAGCAAAGAACACTACAACAACAAACACCAAAACAACGACCACTTCAACAACGAACACCACAACAACGAACACCACAACAACGAACATTTCAAGAACGAACACTACAACAACGAACACTACAACAACGAACACCACAACAATGAACATCTCAACAACGAACAATACAACAACGAACACAACAACAACGAACATTCCAACAACGAACACTACAACGACGAACACTACAACAACGAACACTTCAACAACGAACACCACAAAAACGAACACTAAAAAAACGAACACTACAACATCGAACACTTCAACAACGAATACTACAACAACGAACACCACAACAACGAACACCACAATAACGAATATCTAAAGAACGAACTTCACAACAACGAACACATCAACAACGAACACCACAACAACGAACACTACAAAACGAACACCACAACAATGAACACCACAACAACGAACACCACAAAAACGAATACTGCAACAACGAACATCACAACAACGAACACCACAACCTCGAACAAAGCAACAACAACGAACACCACAACAACGAACACTACAACAACGAACACTACAACAACGAACACTACAACAACGAACATCTCAACAACGAACACTACAACAACGAACACTACAACAACGAACACTACAACAATGAACACTACAACAACGAACACTACAACAACGAACACTACAAAAACGAACATCTCAACAACGAACACTACAACAACGAACACTACAACAACGAACACTACAACAACGAACACCACATCAACGAACACCACTACAACGAACATCTTAACAACGAACATCTCAACAACGAACACTACAACAATGAACACTACAACAACGAACACCACAACAACGAACATCTCAACAACGAACACTATAACAACTAAAACCACAAGAACGACCATCACAACAACGAACATCTCAACAACGAACATCTCAACAACGAACACTACAACAACGAACACCACATCACTGAACACCACAACAAAGAACATCTCAACAACGAACAACTCAACAACGAATATCTCAACAACGAACACTACAACAACGAACACCACAACAACAAACATCACAACCACGAACACCACAACAACGAACATCAACCCAACGAACACCACAACAACGAACATCTCAACAACGAACATCTCAACAACGAACAACTCAACAACGAACATCTCAACAACAAACACCACAACAACGAACTTTACAACAACGAATATCTCAACAACGAACATCTCAACAACGAACCTCTCAAAAACGAACACTACAACAACGAACACCACAAAAACGAACATCACAACAACTAACACCACATCAACGAACAACTCAACAACAAACATCTCAACAACGAACGTCTCAACAACGAACATCTCATCAACGAACAGTACAACAATGAACACTACAACAACGAACACCACAACAACGAACACTACATTAAAGAACACCACAACAACGAACTCCACAACAACGAACTTTACAACCACGAACACCACAACAACGAACATCATAAAAACGACCATTACAACAACGAACACCACAACAACGAACTCACAACAACGAACACCACAACAACGAACATTTCAACAACGAACATCTCAACAACGAACGTCTCAACAACGAACATCTCATCAACGAACAGTACAACAATGAACACTACAACAACGAACTCCACAACAACGAACAATACAACAACGAATACCACAACAACGAACTCCACAACAACGAACTTTACAACCACGAACACCACAGCAACGAACATTACAACAACGAACATCATAAAAACGACCATTACAACAACGAACACCACAACAACGAACACTACACTAATTAACACTACAACAACGAACATTACAACAATGAACACAACAACAACGAAGAAAACTACAACGAACACTTCAACAACGAACACTACAACAACGAACACCACAACAATGATCACCAAAACAACAAACACTACAGCAACGAACACCACAACAACGAAATTTACAACAATGAACACCACAACAATGAACACCACAACAACGAACACCACAAAAACGAATACTGCAACAACGAACATCACAACAACGAACACCACAACCTCGAACAAAGCAACAACAACGAACACCACAACAACGAACACTACAACAACGAACACTACAACAACGAACACTACAACAACCAACATCTCTACAACGAACACCACAACAACGAACACTACAACAACGAACACTACAACAATGAACACTACAACAACGAACACTACAACAACGAACACTACAACAACGAACACCACATCAACGAACACCACTACAACGAACATCTTAACAACGAACATCTCAACAACGAACACTACAACAATGAACACTACAACAACGAACACCACAACAACGAACATCTCAACAACGAACACTATAACAACTAACACCACAAGAACGACCATCACAACAACGAACATCTCAACAACGAACATCTCAACAACGAACACTACAACAACGAACACCACATCACTGAACACCACAACAAAGAACATCTCAACAACGAACAACTCAACAACGAACATCTCAACAACGAACACTACAACAACGAACACCACAACAACAAACATCACAACCACGAACACCACAACAACGAACATCAACCCAACGAACACCACAACAACGAACATCTCAACAACGAACATCTCAACAACGAACAACTCAACAATGATCACCAAAACAACAAACACTACAGCAACGAACACCACAACAACGAAATTTACAACAATGAACACTACAAAAACGAACGCTACAACAACGAACTCCACAACAACGGACATTACAACAAGGAACACTACAACAACGAACACTACAACAACATACACTACAACAACGAACACTACAAGAACAAACACTACAACAACGAACATTAAAACAATGAACACCACAACAACGAACACAACAACAACAACGAACACCATAACAACGAACACCATAACAACGAACACCATAACAACGAACACTACAACAACGAACACTACAACAACAAACACCAAAACAACGAACACTTCAACAACGAACACCACAACAACGAACACCACAACAACGAACATTTCAACAACGAACACTACAACAACGAACACTACAACAAAGAACACAACAACAACTAACACCACAACAACGAACACTACAACAACGAATACCACAACAATGAACATCTCAACAACGAACACTACAACAACGAACACAACAACAACGAACACTACAACAACGAACACTACAACGACGAACGCTACAACAACGAACACTTGAACAACGAACACCACAAAAACGAACACTAAAACAACGAACACTAAAACAACGAACACTTCAACAACGAATACTACAACAACGAACACCACAACAACGAACACCACAATAACGAACATCCTAAGAACGAACATCACAACAACGAACACATCAACAACGAACACCTCAACAACGAACACTACAACAACAAACACCAAAACAACGAACACTTCAACAACGAACACCACAACAACGAACACCACAACAACGAACATTTCAACAACGAACACTACAACAACGAACACCACAACAACAAACTCTATAACAAAGAACACTACAACAACGAACACCACAACAACGAACATCTCAACAACGAACACCACAACAACGAATACTACAACAACGAACACTACAACAACGAACACTACAACAAAGAAACATCTCAACAACGAACACCACAACAACGAACACTACAACAACGAACATCTCAAAACGAACACCATAACAACGCATACCACAGCAACGCACACTAAAACAACGAACACTACAACAATGAACACTACAACAACGAACACTACAACAAAGAACACTACAAAAACGAACATCTCAACAACGAACACCACATCAACGAACATTACAACAACGAACACTACAACAACGAACACTACAACAACGAACACCACATCAACGAACACCATAACAACGAACATCTTAACAACGAACATCTCAACAACGAACACTACAACAATGAACACTACAACAACGAACACCACAACAACGAACATCTCAACAACGAACACTACAACAATGAACACTACAACAACGACCATCACAACAACGAACATCTCAACAACGAACATCTCAACAACGAACACTACAACAACGAACACCACATCACTGAACACTACAACAACTAACATTACATTACAACATCGAACACCACAATAACGATCACTACAACAACAAACACTACAACAACGAACGCTACAACAACGAACACCACAACAACGAACATTAAAACAACGAACACTACAATAACGAAGATTATAAGAATAAACTCCACAACAACGGACATTACAACAAGGAACACTACAACAACATACACTACAACAACGAACACTACAACAACAAACACTACAACAACGAACACTACAACA
The DNA here is from genome assembly GCF_040958095.1 of Procambarus clarkii. Taxonomy (NCBI): domain Eukaryota; kingdom Metazoa; phylum Arthropoda; class Malacostraca; order Decapoda; family Cambaridae; genus Procambarus; species Procambarus clarkii. Next base: position 2,597,195 of record NW_027189134.1, read on the forward strand.
ATGAACACCACAACAACGAACACTACAACAATGAACACCACAACAACGAACACAACAACAACAACAAACACCATAACAACGAACATAATAACAACGAACATTACAACAACGAACACTACAACAACAAACACCAAAACAACGAACACTTCAACAACGAACACCACAACAACGAACACCACAACAACGAACATTTCAACAAAGAACACTACAACAACGAACACTACAACAACGAACACAACAACAACGAACACCACAACAACGAACACCACAACAACGAACACCACAACAATGAACATCTCAACAACGAAGACTACAACAACGAACACAACAACAACGAACACTACAACAACGAACACTACAACGACGAACACTACAACAACGAACACTTCAACAACGAACACCACAAAAACGAACACTAAAGCAACGAACACTACAACAACGAACACTTCAACAACGAATACTACAACAACGAACACCACAACAACGAACACCACAATAACGAACATCTCAAGAACGAACATCACAATAACGAACACAATAATGAACACAATAATGAACACAACAACAACGAAGAAAACAACAACGAACACTTCAACAACGAACACTACAACAACGAACACCACAACAACGATCACCACAACAACAAACACTACAGCAACGAACTTCACAACAACGAACACTACAACACTACAACACTTCAACAACGAACATCATAAAAACGACCATTACAACAACGAACACCACAACAACGAACACTACACTAATTAACACTACAACAACGAACATTACAACAATGAACACAACAACAACGAAGAAAACAACAACGAACACTTCAACAACGAACACTACAACAACGAACACCACAACAACGATCACCACAACAACAAACACTACAGCAACGAACTTCACAACAACGAACACTACAACAACGAACGGGACAACAACGAAAATCACAAAAACGACCATTACAAACACCAACACTACAATAATTAACACTACAACAACGAACAATACAACATTGAACACTACAACAACGAAAAAAACAACAACGAACACTTCAACAACGAACACTACAACAACGAACACCACAACAACGAACACCACAACAACGAACACTACAACAACGAACACCACAACAACGAACACTACAACAACGAACACCACAACAACGAACACCACAACAACGAACACTACAACAACGAACGCTACAACAACAAACACCACAACAACGAACATTAAAACAACAAACACTACAACAACGAACATTACAACAATGAACACTACAAGAACGAACATTACAACAACGATCAGAACAACAACGAACACCACAACAACGAACATTACAACAACGAACACTACAACAACGAACACTACAACAACGAACACTACAACAACGAACTTTACAACAATGAACACTACAACAACGAACACTACAACAACGAACACTACAACAACGAACACTACAACAACGAACACCACATCAACGAACACCACAACAACGAACATCTCAACAACGAACATCTCAACAACGAATATCTCAACAACGAACACTACAACAACGAACATCACAACAACGAACATTACAACAACGACCACCACAACAACGAACATCTCAACAACGAACCTCTCAACAACGAACATCTCAACAACGAACACTACAACAACGAACACTACAACAACGAACATCTCAACAACGAACATCTCAAAAACGAACACTACAACAACGAACACTACAACAACGAACACTACAACAACGAACACTACAACAACGAACATCTCAACAACGAACACTACAACAACGAACACCACAACAATGAACATCTCAACAACGAACACTACAACAACGAACACCACAAGAACGAACATCACAACAACGAACATCACAACAACGAACATCTCAACAACGAACACCACAATAATGAACACTACAACAACGAAAATCAGAACAACGAACACTACAACAACGAACACTACAACTACGAAAACCATAACAACAAACACCACAAAAACGAACTTTACAACAACGAACACCACAACAACGAACAATACAACAACGAACACCACAACAACGAACATTACAACAACGAAAATCACAAAAACGACCATTACAACAACGAACACCACTACAACGAACACTACAATAATTAACACTACAACAACGAACAATACAACATTGAACACTACAACAACGAACAAAACAACAACGAACACTTCAACAACGAACAATACAACAACGAACACCACAACAACGAACACCACAACAACGAACACTACAACAACGAACAATACAACATTGAACACTACAACAACGAACACCACAACAACGAACACTACAGCAACATACACTACAACAACGAACACTACAACAACAAACACTACAACAACGAACACTACAACAACATACACTACAACAACGAACACTACAACAACAAACACTACAACAACGAACATTACAACAAGGAACACTACAAGAACGAACACTACAACAACGAACAGTACAATAACGAACACTACAACAACGAACAGTACAACAACGAACACTACAACAACGAACACTACAACAACAAACACTACAACAACGAACTTTACAACAATGAACACTACAACAACGAACACTACAACAACGAACACTACAACAACGAACACTACAACAACGAACACTGCAACAACGAACACTACAACAACGAACACCACATCAACGAACACCACAACAACGAATATCCCAACAACGAATATCTCAACAACGAACACTACAACAACAAACATCACAACAACGAACATTACAACAACGACCACCACAACAACGAACATCTCAACAACGAAACTCTCAACAACGAACACCTCAACAACGAACACTACAACAACGAACATCTCATCAACGAACATCTCAACAACGAACACTACAACAACGAACACTGCAATAATGAAAACTACAACAACGAACACTACAACAACGAATTCCAAAACAACGAACACTACTACAATGAACACTACAACAATGAACACTACCACAACGAACACCACAACAACGAACACTACAACAACGAACACTAAAACAACGAACACTACAACAACGAACATCTCAACAACGAACATCTCAACAACGATCACTACTACAACGAACACCACAATAACGAACATCTCAACAACGAACACTACAACAACGAACATCACAACAACGACCATCACAAAAACGAACATCTCAACAACGAACATCTCAACAACGAACACTACAACAACGAACACTAGAACAACGAACACCACAACAACGAACACCACAATAATGAACACTACAACAACGAACACTAGAACAACGAACACCACAACAAATGAACACCACAATAATGAACACTACAACAACGAAAATCAGAACAACGAACACTACAAAAACGAACACTACAACTACGAAAACCTTAACAACAAACACCACAACAACGAACTTTACAACAACGAACACCACAACAACGAACAATACAACAACGAACACCACAACAACGAACTCCACAACAACGAACTTTACAACAACGAACACCTCAACAACGAACGTTACAACAACGAAAATCACAAAAACGACCATTACAACAACGAACACCACTACATCGACACTACAATAATTAACACTTCAACAACGAACACTACAACAACGAACACCACAACAACGAACACCACAACAACGAACACTACAACAACGAACACCACAACAACGAACACCACAACAACGAACACTACCACAACGAACACCACAACAACGAAAATTACAACAATGAACACTACAACAACTAACATTGCAACAACGAACACTATAACAACAAACACTACAACAACGAACGCTACAACAACGAACACCACAACAACGAACATTAGAACAACGAACACTACAACAACGAACGTTATAAGAACGAACTCCACAACAATGAACACTACAACAACGAACACTACAACAACATACACTACAACAACGAACACTACAACAACAAACACTACAACAACGAACATTACAACAATGAACACTACGAGAACGAACACTACAACAACGAACAGTACAACAACGAACACCACAACAACGAACATTACAACAACGAACACTACAACAACGAACACTTCAACAACGAACACTTCAACAACGAACTTTACAACAATGAACACTACAACAACGAACACTACAACAACGAACACTACAACAACGAACACTACAACAACGAACACCACATCAACGAACACCACAACAACGAACATCTCAACAACGAACATCTCAACAAAGAATATCTCAACAACGAACACTAAACGAACACTACAACAATGAACACTACAACAACGAACACTACAACAACGAACACTACAACAACGAACATCTCAACAACGAACACTACAACAACGAACACCACAAGAACGAACATCACAACAACGAACATCACAACAACGAACATCTCAACAACGAACAACACAATAATGAACACTACAACAATGAAAATCAGATCAACGAACACTACAACTACGAAAACCTTAGCAACAAACACCACAACAACGAACTTTACAATAACGAACACCAGAACAACGAACACCAGAACAACGAACAATATAACAACGAACACCAGAACAACGAACTCCACAACAACGAACTTTACAACAACGAACATCTCAACAACGAACATTACAAAAACGATAATCACAAAAACGACCATTACAACAACGAACACTACAATAATTAACACTACAACAACGAACAATACAACATTGAACACTACAACAACGAACAAAACAACAACGAACACTTCAACAACGAACACTACAACAACGAACACCACAACAACGAACACCACAACAACGAACACTACAACAACGAATACCACAACAACGAACACCACAACAACAAACACTACAACAACGAACGCCACAACGAACATCACAACAACGAACATTACAACAACGACCACCACAACAACGAACATCTCAACAACGAACCTCCTAACAACGAACATCTCAACAACGAACACTACAACAACGAACATCTCAACAACGAACATCTCAAAAACGAACACTACAACAACGAACACTACAACAACGAACACTACAACAACGAACACTACAACAACGAACATCTCAACAACGAACACTACAACAACGAACACCACAACAACGAACATCTCAACAACGAACACTACAACAACGAACACCACAAGAACGAACATCACAACAACGAACATCACAACAACGAACATCTCAACAACGAACACCACAATAATGAACACTACAACAACGAAAATCAGAACAACGAACACTACAACAACGAACACTACAACTACGAAAACCATAACAACAAACACCACAAAAACGAACTTTACAACAACGAACACCACAACAACGAACAATACAACAACGAACACCACAACAACGAACATTACAACAAAGAAAATCACAAAAACGACCATTACAACAACGAACACCACTACAACGAACACTACAATAATTAACACTACAACAACGAACAATACAACATTGAACACTACAACAACGAACAAAACAACAACGAACACTTCAACAACGAACACTACAACAACGAACACCACAACAACGAACACCACAACAACGAACACTACAACAACGAACAATACAACATTGAACACTACAACAACGAACACCACAACAACGAACACTACAGCAACATACACTACAACAACGAACACTACAACAACAAACACTACAACAACGAACACTACAACAACATACACTACAACAACGAACACTACAACAACAAACACTACAACAACGAACATTACAACAATGAACACTACAAGAACGAACACTACAACAACGAACAGTACAATAACGAACACTACAACAACGAACAGTACAACAACGAACACTACAACAACGAACACTACAACAACAAACACTACAACAACGAACTTTACAACAATGAACACTACAACAACGAACACTACAACAACGAACACTACAACAACGAACACTACAACAACGAACACTGCAACAACGAACACTACAACAACGAACACCACATCAACGAACACCACAACAACGAATATCCCAACAACGAATATCTCAACAACGAATACTACAACAACAAACATCACAACAACGAACATTACAACAACGACCACCACAACAACGAACATCTCAACAACGAAACTCTCAACAACGAACACCTCAACAACGAACACTACAACAACGAACATCTCATCAACGAACATCTCAACAACGAACACTACAACAACGAACACTGCAATAATGAAAACTACAACAACGAACACTACAACAACGAATTCCAAAACAACGAACACTACTACAATGAACACTACAACAATGAACACTACCACAACGAACACCACAACAACGAACACTACAACAACGAACACTAAAACAACGAACACTACAACAACGAACATCTCAACAACGAACATCTCAACAACGATCACTACTACAACGAACACCACAATAACGAACATCTCAACAACGAACACTACAACAACGAACATCACAACAACGACCATCACAAAAACGAACATCTCAACAACGAACATCTCAACAACGAACACTACAACAACGAACACTAGAACAACGAACACCACAACAACGAACACCACAATAATGAACACTACAACAACGAACACTAGAACAACGAACACCACAACAAATGAACACCACAATAATGAACACTACAACAACGAAAATCAGAACAACGAACACTACAAAAACGAACACTACAACTACGAAAACCTTAACAACAAACACCACAACAACGAACTTTACAACAACGAACACCACAACAACGAACAATACAACAACGAACACCACAACAACGAACTCCACAACAACGAACTTTACAACAACGAACACCTCAACAACGAACGTTACAACAACGAAAATCACAAAACGACCATTACAACAACGAACACCACTACATCGACACTACAATAATTAACACTTCAACAACGAACACTACAACAACGAACACCACAACAACGAACACCACAACAACGAACACTACCACAACGAACACCACAACAACGAAAATTACAACAATGAACACTACAACAACTAACATTGCAACAACGAACACTATAACAACAAACACTACAACAACGAACGCTACAACAACGAACACCACAACAACGAACATTAGAACAACGAACACTACAACAACGAACGTTATAAGAACGAACTCCACAACAATGAACACTACAACAACGAACACTACAACAACATACACTACAACAACGAACACTACAACAACAAACACTATAACAACGAACATTACAACAATGAACACTACGAGAACGAACACTACAACAACGAACAGTACAACAACGAACACCACAACAACGAACATTACAACAACGAACACTACAACAACGAACACTTCAACAACGAACACTTCAACAACGAACTTTACAACAATGAACACTACAACAACGAACACTACAACAACGAACACTACAACAACGAACACTACAACAACGAACACCACATCAACGAACACCAAAACAACGAACATCTCAACAACGAACATCTCAACAAAGAATATCTCAACAACGAACACTAAACGAACACTACAACAATGAACACTACAACAACGAACACTACAACAACGAACACTACAACAACGAACATCTCAACAACGAACACTACAACAACGAACACCACAAGAACGAACATCACAACAACGAACATCACAACAACGAACATCTCAACAACGAACAACACAATAATGAACACTACAACAACGAAAATCAGATCAACGAACACTACAACTACGAAAACCTTAGCAACAAACACCACAACAACGAACTTTACAATAACGAACACCAGAACAACGAACACCAGAACAACGAACAATACAACAACGAACACCAGAACAACGAACTCCACAACAACGAACTTTACAACAACGAACATCTCAACAACGAACATTACAAAAACGATAATCACAAAAACGACCATTACAACAACGAACACTACAATAATTAACACTACAACAACGAACAATACAACATTGAACACTACAACAACGAACAAAACAACAACGAACACTTCAACAACGAACACTACAACAACGAACACCACAACAACGAACACCACAACAACGAACACTACAACAACGAATACCACAACAACGAACACCACAACAACAAACACTACAACAACGAACGCCACAACGAACACCACAACAACGAAAATTACAACAATGAACACTACAACAACTAACATTACAACAACGAACACTATAACAACAAACACTACAACAACGAACGCTACAACAACGAACACCACAACAACGAACATTAGAACAACGAACACTACAACAACGAACGTTATAAGAACGAACTCCACAACAATGAACACTACAACAACGAACACTACAACAACATACACTACAACAACGAACACTACAACAACGAACATTACAACAATGAACACTACAAGAACGAACACTACAACAACGAACAGTACAAGAACGAACACCACAACAACGAACATTACAACAACGAACACTACAACAACGAACACTACAACAACGAACACTTCAACAACGAACTTTACAACAATGAACACTACAACAACGAACACTACAACAACGAACACTACAACAACGAACACTACAACAACGAACACCACATCAACGAACACCACAACAACGAACATCTCAACAACGAACATCACAACAAAGAATATCTCAACAACGAACACTACAACAACGAACATCTCAACAACGAACATCTCAAAAACGAACAAAACAACAATGAACACTACAACAACAAACACTACAACAACGAACACTACAACAACGAACATCTCAACAACGAACACTACAACAACGAACACCACAACAACGAACATCTCAACAACGAACACTACAACAACGAACACCACAAGAACGAACATCACAACAACGAACATCACAACAACGAACATCTCAACAACGAACAACACAATAATGAACACTACAACAACGAAAATCAGAACAACGAACACTACAACTACGAAAACCTTAGCAACAAACACCACAACAACGAACTTTACAACAACGAACACCTCAACAACGAACACCTCAACAACGAACATTACAAAAACGAAAATCACAAAAACGACCATTACAACAACGAACACTACAATAATTAACACTACAACAACGAACAATACAACATTGAACACTACAACAACGAACAAAACAACAACGAACACTTCAACAACGAACACTACAACAACGAACACCACAACAACGAACACTACAACAACGAACACTACAAAAACGAATACCACAACAACGAACACCACAACAACAAACACTACAACAACGAACGCCACAACAACGAAAATTACAACAATGAACACTACAACAACTAACATTACAACAACGAACACTACAACAACAAACACTACAACAACGAACGTTACAACAACGAACACCACAACAACGAACATTAGAACAGCGAACACTACAACAACGAACGTTATAAGAACGAACTCCACAACAAGGAACACTACAACAACGAACACTACAACAACATACACTACAACAACGAACACTACAACAACAAACACTTCAACAACGAACATTACAACAATGAACACTACAAGAACGAACACTGCAACAATGAACATTACAACAACGAACACCACAACAACGAGCATTACAACAATGAACACTACAACAACGAACACTACAACAACAAACACTACAACAACGAACACTACAACAACGAACACCACATCAACGTACACCACAACAACGAACATCTCAACAACGAACATCTCAACAACGAATATCTCAACAACGAACACTACAACAACGAACATCACAAGAACGAATATTACCACAACGACCACCACAACAACGAACATCTCAACAACGAACCTCTGAACAATGAACATCTCAGCAACGAACACTACAACAACGAACATCTCAACAACGAACATCTCAACAACGAACACAATAACAACGAACACTACAACAACAAACACTACAACAACGAACACTACAACAACGAACACCAAAACAACGAACACTACAACAACGAACACTACAACAACGAACACCAGCATAACGAACACCACAACAATGAACACTACAACAACGAACACAAAAACAACGAACACTACAACAACGAACATCTCAACAACGAACATCTCAACGACGAACACTACAACAACGAACATCACAACAACTAAACACCACAACAACGAACTCCACAACAACGAACTTTACAACAACGAACACCTCAACAACGAACGTTACAACAACGAAAATCACAAAAACGACCATTACAACAACGAACACCACTACATCGAACACTACAATAATTAACACTACAACAATGAACAATACAACATTGAACACTACAACAACGAACAAAACAACAACGAACACTTCAACAACGAACACTACAACAACGAACACCACAACAACGAACACCATAACAACGAACACTACAACAACGAACACCACAACAACGAACACCACAACAACGAACACTACCACAACGAACACCACAACAACGAAAATTACAACAATGAACACTACAACAACTAACATTACAACAACGAACACTATAACAACAAACACTACAACAACGAACGCTACAACAACGAACACCACAACAACGAACACCACAACAACGAACACCACAACAACGAACATTAGAACAACGAACACTACAACAACGAACGTTATAAGAACGAACTCCACAACAATGAACACTACAACAACGAACACTACAACAACATACACTACAACAACGAACACTACAACAACGAACATTACAACAATGAACACTACAAGAACGAACACTACAACAACGAACAGTACAACAACGAACACCTCAACAACGAACATTACAACAACGAACACTACAACAACGAACACTACAACAACGAACACTTCAACAACGAACTTTACAACAATGAACACTACAACAACGAACACTACAACAACGAACACTACAACAACGAACACTACAACAACGAACACCACATCAACGAACACCACAACAACGAACATCTCAACAACGAACATCTCAACAAAGAATATCTCAACAACGAACACTACAACAACAAACATCTCAACAACGAACATCTCAAAAACGAACATTACAACAACGAACACTACAACAACGAACACTACAACAACGAACACTTCAACAACGAACTTTACAACAATGAACACTACAACAACGAACACTACAACAACGAACACTACAACAACGAACACTACAACAACGAACACCACATCAACGAACACCACAACAACGAACAGCTCAACAACGAACATCTCAACAAAGAATATCTCAACAACGAACACTACAACAACAAACATCTCAACAACGAACATCTCAAAAACGAACACTACAACAATGAACACTAAACAACGAACACTACAACAACGAACACTACAACAACGAACATCTCAACAACGAACAACTCAACAACGAATATCTCAACAACGAACACTACAACAACGAACACCACAACAACAAACATCACAACCACGAACACCACAACAACGAACATCAACCCAACGAACACCACAACAACGAACATCTCAACAACGAACATCTCAACAACGAACAACTCAACAACGAACATCTCAACAACAAACACCACAACAACGAACTTTACAACAACGAATATCTCAACAACGAACATCTCAACAACGAACCTCTCAAAAACGAACACTACAACAACGAACACCACAAAAACGAACATCACAACAACTAACACCACATCAACGAACAACTCAACAACAAACATCTCAACAACGAACGTCTCAACAACGAACATCTCATCAACGAACAGTACAACAATGAACACTACAACAACGAACACCACAACAACGAACACTACATTAAAGAACACCACAACAACGAACTCCACAACAACGAACTTTACAACCACGAACACCACAACAACGAACATCATAAAAACGACCATTACAACAACGAACACCACAACAACGAACTCACAACAACGAACACCACAACAACGAACATTTCAACAACGAACATCTCAACAACGAACGTCTCAACAACGAACATCTCATCAACGAACAGTACAACAATGAACACTACAACAACGAACTCCACAACAACGAACAATACAACAACGAATACCACAACAACGAACTCCACAACAACGAACTTTACAACCACGAACACCACAGCAACGAACATTACAACAACGAACATCATAAAAACGACCATTACAACAACGAACACCACAACAACGAACACTACACTAATTAACACTACAACAACGAACATTACAACAATGAACACAACAACAACGAAGAAAACTACAACGAACACTTCAACAACGAACACTACAACAACGAACACCACAACAATGATCACCAAAACAACAAACACTACAGCAACGAACACCACAACAACGAAATTTACAACAATGAACACCACAACAATGAACACCACAACAACGAACACCACAAAAACGAATACTGCAACAACGAACATCACAACAACGAACACCACAACCTCGAACAAAGCAACAACAACGAACACCACAACAACGAACACTACAACAACGAACACTACAACAACGAACACTACAACAACCAACATCTCTACAACGAACACCACAACAACGAACACTACAACATCGAACACTACAACAATGAACACTACAACAACGAACACTACAACAACGAACACTACAACAACGAACACCACATCAACGAACACCACTACAACGAACATCTTAACAACGAACATCTCAACAACGAACACTACAACAATGAACACTACAACAACGAACACCACAACAACGAACATCTCAACAACGAACACTATAACAACTAACACCACAAGAACGACCATCACAACAACGAACATCTCAACAACGAACATCTCAACAACGAACACTACAACAACGAACACCACATCACTGAACACCACAACAAAGAACATCTCAACAACGAACAACTCAACAACGAACATCTCAACAACGAACACTACAACAACGAACACCACAACAACAAACATCACAACCACGAACACCACAACAACGAACATCAACCCAACGAACACCACAACAACGAACATCTCAACAACGAACATCTCAACAACGAACAACTCAACAATGATCACCAAAACAACAAACACTACAGCAACGAACACCACAACAACGAAATTTACAACATGAACACTACAAAAACGAACGCTACAACAACGAACTCCACAACAACGGACATTACAACAAGGAACACTACAACAACGAACACTACAACAACATACACTACAACAACGAACACTACAAGAACAAACACTACAACAACGAACATTAAAACAATGAACACCACAACAACGAACACAACAACAACAACGAACACCATAACACGAACACCATAACAACGAACACCATAACAACGAACACTACAACAACGAACACTACAACAACAAACACCAAAACAACGAACACTTCAACAACGAACACCACAACAACGAACACCACAACAACGAACATTTCAACAACGAACACTACAACAACGAACACTACAACAAAGAACACAACAACAACTAACACCACAACAACGAACACTACAACAACGAATACCACAACAATGAACATCTCAACAACGACACTACAACAACGAACACAACAACAACGAACACTACAACAACGAACACTACAACGACGAACGCTACAACAACGAACACTTGAACAACGAACACCACAAAAACGAACACTAAAACAACGAACACTAAAACAACGAACACTTCAACAACGAATACTACAACAACGAACACCACAACAACGAACACCACAATAACGAACATCCTAAGAACGAACATCACAACAACGAACACATCAACAACGAACACCTCAACAACGAACACTACAACAACAAACACCAAAACAACGAACACTTCAACAACGAACACCACACAACGAACACCCACAACAACGAACATTTCAACAACGAACACTACAACAACGAACACCACAACAACAAACTCTATAACAAAGAACACTACAACAACGAACAGCACAACAACGAACATCTCAACAACGAACACCACAACAACGAATACTACAACAACGAACACTACAACACGAACACTACAACAAAGAAACATCTCAACAACGAACACCACAACACGAACACTACAACAACGAACATCTCAAAACGAACACCATAACAACGCATACCACAGCAACGCACACTAAAACAACGAACACTACAACAATGAACACTACAACAACGAACACTACAACAAAGAACACTACAAAAACGAACATCTCAACAACGAACACCACATCAACGAACATTACAACAACGAACACTACAACAACGAACACTACAACAACGAACACCACATCAACGAACACCATAACAACGAACATCTTAACAACGAACATCTCAACAACGAACACTACAACAATGAACACTACAACAACGAACACCACAACAACGAACATCTCAACAACGAACACTAAACAATGAACACTACAACAACGACCATCACAACAACGAACATCTCAACAACGAACATCTCAACAACGAACACTACAACAACGAACACCACATCACTGAACACTACAACAACTAACATTACAACATCGAACACCACAATAACGATCACTACAACAACAAACACTACAACAACGAACGCTACAACAACGAACACCACAACAACGAACATTAAAACAACGAACACTACAATAAACGAAGATTATAAGAATAAACTCCACAACAACGGACATTACAACAAGGAACACTACAACAACATACACTACAACAACGAACACTACAACAACAAACACTACAACAACGAACACTACAACAATGAACACCACAACAACGAACACTACAACAATGAACACCACAACACGAACACAACAACAACAACGAACACCATAACAACGAACATAATAACAACGAACATTACAACAACGAACACTACAACAACAAACACCAAAACAACGAAACACTTCAACAACGAACACCACAACAACGAACACCACAACAAACGAACATTTCAACAAAGAACACTACAACAACGAACACTACAACAACGAACACAACAACAACGAACACCACAACAACGAACACCACAACAACGAACACCACAACAATGAACATCTCAACAACGAAGACTACAACAACGAACACAACAACAACGAACACTACAACAACGAACACTACAACGACGAACACTACAACAACGAACACTTCAACAACGAACACCACAAAAAACGAACACTAAAGCAACGAACACTACAACAACGAACACTTCAACAACGAATACTACAACAACGAACACCACACAACGAACACCACAATAACGAACATCTCAAGAACGAACATCACAATAACGAACACAATAATGAACACAATAATGAACACAACAACAACGAAGAAAACAACAACGAACACTTCAACAACGAACACTACAACAACGAACACCACAACAACGATCACCACAACAACAAACACTACAGCAACGAACTTCACAACAACGAACACTACAACACTACAACACTTCAACAACGAACATCATAAAAAACCATTACAACAACGAACACCACAACAACGAACACTACACTAATTAACACTACAACAACGAACATTACAACAATGAACACAACAACAACGAAGAAAACAACAACGAACACTTCAACAACGAACACTACAACAACGAACACCACAACAACGATCACCACAACAACAAACACTACAGCAACGAACTTCACAACAACGAACACTACAACAACGAACGGGACAACAACGAAAATCACAAAAACGACCATTACAAACACCAACACTACAATAATTAACACTACAACAACGAACAATACAACATTGAACACTACAACAACGAAAAAAACAACAACGAACACTTCAACAACGACACTACAACAACGAACACCACAACAACGAACACCACAACAACGAACACTACAACAACGAACACCACAACAACGAACACTACAACAACGAACACCACAACAACGAACACCACAACAACGAACACTACAACAACGAACGCTACAACAACAAACACCACAACAACGAACATTAAAACAACAAACACTACAACAACGAACATTACAACAATGAACACTACAAGAACGAACATTACAACAACGAACAGAACAACAACGAACACCACAACAACGAACATTACAACAACGAACACTACAACAACGAACACTACAACAACGAACACTACAACAACGAACTTTACAACAATGAACACTACAACAACGAACACTACAACAACGAACACTACAACAACGAACACTACAACAACGAACACCACATCAACGAACACCACAACAACGAACATCTCAACAACGAACATCTCAACAACGAATATCTCAACAACGAACACTACAACAACGAACATCACAACAACGAACATTACAACAACGACCACCACAACAACGAACATCTCAACAACGAACCTCTCAACAACGAACATCTCAACAACGAACACTACAACAACGAACACTACAACAACGAACATCTCAACAACGAACATCTCAAAAACGAACACTACAACAACGAACACTACAACAACGAACACTACAACAACGAACACTACAACAACGAACATCTCAACAACGAACACTACAACAACGAACACCACAACAATGAACATCTCAACAACGAACACTACAACAACGAACACCACAAGAACGAACATCACAACAACGAACATCACAACAACGAACATCTCAACAACGAACACCACAATAATGAACACTACAACAACGAAAATCAGAACAACGAACACTACAACAACGAACACTACAACTACGAAAACCATAACAACAAACACCACAAAAACGAACTTTACAACAACGAACACCACAACAACGAACAATACAACAACGAACACCACAACAACGAACATTACAACAACGAAAATCACAAAACGACCATTACAACAACGAACACCACTACAACGAACACTACAATAATTAACACTACAACAACGAACAATACAACATTGAACACTACAACAACGAACAAAACAACAACGAACACTTCAACAACGAACAATACAACAACGAACACCACAACAACGAACACCACAACAACGAACACTACAACAACGAACAATACAACATTGAACACTACAACAACGAACACCACAACAACGAACACTACAGCAACATACACTACAACAACGAACACTACAACAACAAACACTACAACAACGAACACTACAACAACATACACTACAACAACGAACACTACAACAACAAACACTACAACAACGAACATTACAACAAGGAACACTACAAGAACGAACACTACAACAACGAACAGTACAATAACGAACACTACAACAACGAACAGTACAACAACGAACACTACAACAACGAACACTACAACAACAAACACTACAACAACGAACTTTACAACAATGAACACTACAACAACGAACACTACAACAACGAACACTACAACAACGAACACTACAACAACGAACACTGCAACAACGAACACTACAACAACGAACACCACATCAACGAACACCACAACAACGAATATCCCAACAACGAATATCTCAACAACGAACACTACAACAACAAACATCACAACAACGAACATTACAACAACGACCACCACAACAACGAACATCTCAACAACGAAACTCTCAACAACGAACACCTCAACAACGAACACTACAACAACGAACATCTCATCACGAACATCTCAACAACGAACACTACAACAACGAACACTGCAATAATGAAAACTACAACAACGAACACTACAACAACGAATTCCAAAACAACGAACACTACTACAATGAACACTACAACAATGAACACTACCACAACGAACACCACAACAACGAACACTACAACAACGAACACTAAAACAACGAACACTACAACAACGAACATCTCAACAACGAACATCTCAACAACGATCACTACTACAACGAACACCACAATAACGAACATCTCAACAACGAACACTACAACAACGAACATCACAACAACGACCATCACAAAAACGAACATCTCAACAACGAACATCTCAACAACGAACACTACAACAACGAACACTAGAACAACGAACACCACAACAACGAACACCACAATAATGAACACTACAACAACGAACACTAGAACAACGAACACCACAACAAATGAACACCACAATAATGAACACTACAACAACGAAAATCAGAACAACGAACACTACAAAAACGAACACTACAACTACGAAAACCTTAACAACAAACACCACAACAACGAACTTTACAACAACGAACACCACAACAACGAACAATACAACAACGAACACCACAACAACGAACTCCACAACAACGAACTTTACAACAACGAACACCTCAACAACGAACGTTACAACAACGAAAATCACAAAAACGACCATTACAACAACGAACACCACTACATCGACACTACAATAATTAACACTTCAACAACGAACACTACAACAACGAACACCACAACAACGAACACCACAACAACGAACACTACAACAACGAACACCACAACAACGAACACCACAACAACGAACACTACCACAACGAACACCACAACAACGAAAATTACAACAATGAACACTACAACAACTAACATTGCAACAACGAACACTATAACAACAAACACTACAACAACGAACGCTACAACAACGAACACCACAACAACGAACATTAGAACAACGAACACTACAACAACGAACGTTATAAGAACGAACTCCACAACAATGAACACTACAACAACGAACACTACAACAACATACACTACAACAACGAACACTACAACAACAAACACTACAACAACGAACATTACAACAATGAACACTACGAGAACGAACACTACAACAACGAACAGTACAACAACGAACACCACAACAACGAACATTACAACAACGAACACTACAACAACGAACACTTCAACAACGAACACTTCAACAACGAACTTTACAACAATGAACACTACAACAACGAACACTACAACAACGAACACTACAACAACGAACACTACAACAACGAACACCACATCAACGAACACCACAACAACGAACATCTCAACAACGAACATCTCAACAAAGAATATCTCAACAACGAACACTAACGAACACTACAACAATGAACACTACAACAACGAACACTACAACAACGAACACTACAACAACGAACATCTCAACAACGAACACTACAACAACGAACACCACAAGAACGAACATCACAACAACGAACATCACAACAACGAACATCTCAACAACGAACACACAATAATGAACACTACAACAATGAAAATCAGATCAACGAACACTACAACTACGAAAACCTTAGCAACAAACACCACAACAACGAACTTTACAATAACGAACACCAGAACAACGAACACCAGAACAACGAACAATATAACAACGAACACCAGAACAACGAACTCCACAACAACGAACTTTACAACAACGAACATCTCAACAACGAACATTACAAAAACGATAATCACAAAAACGACCATTACAACAACGAACACTACAATAATTAACACTACAACAACGAACAATACAACATTGAACACTACAACAACGAACAAAACAACAACGAACACTTCAACAACGAACACTACAACAACGAACACCACAACAACGAACACCACAACAACGAACACTACAACAACGAATACCACAACAACGAACACCACAACAACAAACACTACAACAACGAACGCCACAACGAACATCACAACAACGAACATTACAACAACGACCACCACAACAACGAACATCTCAACAACGAACCTCCTAACAACGAACATCTCAACAACGAACACTACAACAACGAACATCTCAACAACGAACATCTCAAAAACGAACACTACAACAACGAACACTACAACAACGAACACTACAACAACGAACACTACAACAACGAACATCTCAACAACGAACACTACAACAACGAACACCACAACAACGAACATCTCAACAACGAACACTACAACAACGAACACCACAAGAACGAACATCACAACAACGAACATCTCAACAACGAACATCTCAACAACGAACACCACAATAATGAACACTACAACAACGAAAATCAGAACAACGAACACTACAACAACGAACACTACAACTACGAAAACCATAACAACAAACACCACAAAAACGAACTTTACAACAACGAACACCACAACAACGAACAATACAACAACGAACACCACAACAACGAACATTACAACAAGAAAATCACAAAAACGACCATTACAACAACGAACACCACTACAACGAACACTACAATAATTAACACTACAACAACGAACAATACAACATTGAACACTACAACAACGAACAAAACAACAACGAACACTTCAACAACGAACACTACAACAACGAACACCACAACAACGAACACCACAACAACGAACACTACAACAACGAACAATACAACATTGAACACTACAACAACGAACACCACAACAACGAACACTACAGCAACATACACTACAACAACGAACACTACAACAACAAACACTACAACAACGAACACTACAACAACATACACTACAACAACGAACACTACAACAACAAACACTACAACAACGAACATTACAACAATGAACACTACAAGAACGAACACTACAACAACGAACAGTACAATAACGAACACTACAACAACGAACAGTACAACAACGAACACTACAACAACGAACACTACAACAACAAACACTACAACAACGAACTTTACAACAATGAACACTACAACAACGAACACTACAACAACGAACACTACAACAACGAACACTACAACAACGAACACTGCAACAACGAACACTACAACAACGAACACCACATCAACGAACACCACAACAACGAATATCCCAACAACGAATATCTCAACAACGAATACTACAACAACAAACATCACAACAACGAACATTACAACAACGACCACCACAACAACGAACATCTCAACAACGAAACTCTCAACAACGAACACCTCAACAACGAACACTACAACAACGAACATCTCATCAACGAACATCTCAACAACGAACACTACAACAACGAACACTGCAATAATGAAAACTACAACAACGAACACTACAACAACGAATTCCAAAACAACGAACACTACTACAATGAACACTACAACAATGAACACTACCACAACGAACACCACAACAACGAACACTACAACAACGAACACTAAAACAACGAACACTACAACAACGAACATCTCAACAACGAACATCTCAACAACGATCACTACTACAACGAACACCACAATAACGAACATCTCAACAACGAACACTACAACAACGAACATCACAACAACGACCATCACAAAAACGAACATCTCAACAACGAACATCTCAACAACGAACACTACAACAACGAACACTAGAACAACGAACACCACAACAACGAACACCACAATAATGAACACTACAACAACGAACACTAGAACAACGAACACCACAACAAATGAACACCACAATAATGAACACTACAACAACGAAATCAGAACAACGAACACTACAAAAACGAACACTACAACTACGAAAACCTTAACAACAAACACCACAACAACGAACTTTACAACAACGAACACCACAACAACGAACAATACAACAACGAACACCACAACAACGAACTCCACAACAACGAACTTTACAACAACGAACACCTCAACAACGAACGTTACAACAACGAAAATCACAAAAACGACCATTACAACAACGAACACCACTACATCGACACTACAATAATTAACACTTCAACAACGAACACTACAACAACGAACACCACAACAACGAACACCACAACAACGAACACTACCACAACGAACAACCACAAACAACGAAAATTACAACAATGAACACTACAACAACTAACATTGCAACAACGAACACTATAACAACAAACACTACAACAACGAACGCTACAACAACGAACACCACAACAACGAACATTAGAACAACGAACACTACAACAACGAACGTTATAAGAACGAACTCCACAACAATGAACACTACAACAACGAACACTACAACAACATACACTACAACAACGAACACTACAACAACAAACACTATAACAACGAACATTACAACAATGAACACTACGAGAACGAACACTACAACAACGAACAGTACAACAACGAACACCACAACAACGAACATTACAACAACGAACACTACAACAACGAACACTTCAACAACGAACACTTCAACAACGAACTTTACAACAATGAACACTACAACAACGAACACTACAACAACGAACACTACAACAACGAACACTACAACAACGAACACCACATCAACGAACACCAAAACAACGAACATCTCAACAACGAACATCTCAACAAAGAATATCTCAACAACGAACACTAAACGAACACTACAACAATGAACACTACAACAACGAACACTACAACAACGAACACTACAACAACGAACATCTCAACAACGAACACTACAACAACGAACACCACAAGAACGAACATCACAACAACGAACATCACAACAACGAACATCTCAACAACGAACAACACAATAATGAACACTACAACAACGAAAATCAGATCAACGAACACTACAACTACGAAAACCTTAGCAACAAACACCACAACAACGAACTTTACAATAACGAACACCAGAACAACGAACACCAGAACAACGAACAATACAACAACGAACACCAGAACAACGAACTCCACAACAACGAACTTTACAACAACGAACATCTCAACAACGAACATTACAAAAACGATAATCACAAAAACGACCATTACAACAACGAACACTACAATAATTAACACTACAACAACGAACAATACAACATTGAACACTACAACAACGAACAAAACAACAACGAACACTTCAACAACGAACACTACAACAACGAACACACAACGAACACCACAACAACGAACACTACAACAACGAATACCACAACACGAACACCACAACAACAAACACTACAACAACGAACGCCACAACGAACACCACAACAACGAAAATTACAACAATGAACACTACAACAACTAACATTACAACAACGAACACTATAACAACAAACACTACAACAACGAACGCTACAACAACGAACACCACAACAACGAACATTAGAACAACGAACACTACAACAACGAACGTTATAAGAACGAACTCCACAACAATGAACACTACAACAACGAACACTACAACAACATACACTACAACAACGAACACTACAACAACGAACATTACAACAATGAACACTACAAGAACGAACACTACAACAACGAACAGTACAAGAACGAACACCACAACAACGAACATTACAACAACGAACACTACAACAACGAACACTACAACAACGAACACTTCAACAACGAACTTTACAACAATGAACACTACAACAACGAACACTACAACAACGAACACTACAACAACGAACACTACAACAACGAAACACCACATCAACGAACACCACAACAACGAACATCTCAACAACGAACATCACAACAAAGAATATCTCAACAACGAACACTACAACAACGAACATCTCAACAACGAACATCTCAAAAACGAAACAAAACAAACAATGAACACTAACAACAACAAACACTACAACCACGAACACTACAACAACGAACATCTCAACAACGAACACTACAACAACGAACACCACAACAACGAACATCTCAACAACGAACACTACAACAACGAACACCACAAGAACGAACATCACAACAACGAACATCACAACACGAACATCTCAACACGAACAACACAATAATGAACACTACAACAACGAAAATCAGAACAACGAACACTACAACTACGAAAACCTTAGCAACAAACACCACAACAACGAACTTTACAACAACGAACACCTCAACAACGAACACCTCAACAAACGAACATTACAAAAACGAAAAATCACAAAAACGACCATTACAACAACGAACACTACAATAATTAACACTACAACAACGAACAATACAACATTGAACACTACAACAACGAACAAAACAACAACGAACACTTCAACAACGAACACTACAACAACGAACACCACAACAACGAACACTACAACAACGAACACTACAAAAACGAATACCACAACAACGAACACCACAACAACAAACACTACAACAACGAACGCCACAACAACGAAAATTACAACAATGAACACTACAACAACTAACATTACAACAACGAACACTACAACAACAAACACTACAACAACGAACGTTACAACAACGAACACCACAACAACGAACATTAGAACAGCGAACACTACAACAACGAACGTTATAAGAACGAACTCCACAACAAGGAACACTACAACAACGAACACTACACAACATACACTACAACAACGAACACTACAACAACAAACACTTCAACAAACGAACATTACAACAATGAACACTACAAGAACGAACACTGCAACAATGAACATTACAACAACGAACACCACAACAACGAGCATTACAACAATGAACACTACAACAACGAACACTACAACAACAAACACTACAACAACGAACACTACAACAACGAACACCACATCAACGTACACCACAACAACGAACATCTCAACAACGAACATCTCAACAACGAATATCTCAACAACGAACACTACAACAACGAACATCACAAGAACGAATATTACCACAACGACCACCACAACAACGAACATCTCAACAACGAACCTCTGAACAATGAACATCTCAGCAACGAACACTACAACAACGAACATCTCAACAACGAACATCTCAACAACGAACACAATAACAACGAACACTACAACAACAAACACTACAACAACGAACACTACAACAACGAACACCAAAACAACGAACACTACAACAACGAACACTACAACAACGAACACCAGCATAACGAACACCACAACAATGAACACTACAACAACGAACACAAAAACAACGAACACTACAACAACGAACATCTCAACAACGAACATCTCAACGACGAACACTACAACAACGAACATCACAACAACTAACACCACAACAACGAACTCCACAACAACGAACTTTACAACAACGAACACCTCAACAACGAACGTTACAACAACGAAAATCACAAAAAACGACCATTACAACAACGAACACCACTACATCGAACACTACAATAATTAACACTACAACAATGAACAATACAACATTGAACACTACAACAACGAACAAAACAACAACGAACACTTCAACAACGAACACTACAACAACGAACACCACAACAACGAACACCATAACAACGAACACTACAACAACGAACACCACAACAACGAACACCACAACAACGAACACTACCACAACGAACACCACAACAACGAAAATTACAACAATGAACACTACAACAACTAACATTACAACAACGAACACTATAACAACAAACACTACAACAACGAACGCTACAACAACGAACACCACAACAACGAACACCACAACAACGAACACCACAACAACGAACATTAGAACAACGAACACTACAACAACGAACGTTATAAGAACGAACTCCACAACAATGAACACTACAACAACGAACACTACAACAACATACACTACAACAACGAACACTACAACAACGAACATTACAACAATGAACACTACAAGAACGAACACTACAACAACGAACAGTACAACAACGAACACCTCAACAACGAACATTACAACAACGAACACTACAACAACGAACACTACAACAACGAACACTTCAACAACGAACTTTACAACAATGAACACTACAACAACGAACACTACAACAACGAACACTACAACAACGAACACTACAACAACGAACACCACATCAACGAACACCACAACAACGAACATCTCAACAACGAACATCTCAACAAAGAATATCTCAACAACGAACACTACAACAACAAACATCTCAACAACGAACATCTCAAAAACGAACATTACAACAACGAACACTACAACAACGAACACTACAACAACGAACACTTCAACAACGAACTTTACAACAATGAACACTACAACAACGAACACTACAACAACGAACACTACAACAACGAACACTACAACAACGAACACCACATCAACGAACACCACAACAACGAACAGCTCAACAACGAACATCTCAACAAAGAATATCTCAACAACGAACACTACAACAACAAACATCTCAACAACGAACATCTCAAAAACGAACACTACAACAATGAACACTAAACAACGAACACTACAACAACGAACACTACAACAACGAACATCTCAACAACGAACAACTCAACAACGAATATCTCAACAACGAACACTACAACAACGAACACCACAACAACAAACATCACAACCACGAACACCACAACAACGAACATCAACCCAACGAACACCACAACAACGAACATCTCAACAACGAACATCTCAACAACGAACAACTCAACAACGAACATCTCAACAACAAACACCACAACAACGAACTTTACAACAACGAATATCTCAACAACGAACATCTCAACAACGAACCTCTCAAAAACGAACACTACAACAACGAACACCACAAAAACGAACATCACAACAACTAACACCACATCAACGAACAACTCAACAACAAACATCTCAACAACGAACGTCTCAACAACGAACATCTCATCAACGAACAGTACAACAATGAACACTACAACAACGAACACCACAACAACGAACACTACATTAAAGAACACCACAACAACGAACTCCACAACAACGAACTTTACAACCACGAACACCACAACAACGAACATCATAAAAACGACCATTACAACAACGAACACCACAACAACGAACTCACAACAACGAACACCACAACAACGAACATTTCAACAACGAACATCTCAACAACGAACGTCTCAACAACGAACATCTCATCAACGAACAGTACAACAATGAACACTACAACAACGAACTCCACAACAACGAACAATACAACAACGAATACCACAACAACGAACTCCACAACAACGAACTTTACAACCACGAACACCACAGCAACGAACATTACAACAACGAACATCATAAAAACGACCATTACAACAACGAACACCACAACAACGAACACTACACTAATTAACACTACAACAACGAACATTACAACAATGAACACAACAACAACGAAGAAAACTACAACGAACACTTCAACAACGAACACTACAACAACGAACACCACAACAATGATCACCAAAACAACAAACACTACAGCAACGAACACCACAACAACGAAATTTACAACAATGAACACCACAACAATGAACACCACAACAACGAACACCACAAAAACGAATACTGCAACAACGAACATCACAACAACGAACACCACAACCTCGAACAAAGCAACAACAACGAACACCACAACAACGAACACTACAACAACGAACACTACAACAACGAACACTACAACAACCAACATCTCTACAACGAACACCACAACAACGAACACTACAACATCGAACACTACAACAATGAACACTACAACAACGAACACTACAACAACGAACACTACAACAACGAACACCACATCAACGAACACCACTACAACGAACATCTTAACAACGAACATCTCAACAACGAACACTACAACAATGAACACTACAACAACGAACACCACAACAACGAACATCTCAACAACGAACACTATAACAACTAACACCACAAGAACGACCATCACA
Source organism: Procambarus clarkii (assembly GCF_040958095.1). Classification (NCBI taxonomy): domain Eukaryota; kingdom Metazoa; phylum Arthropoda; class Malacostraca; order Decapoda; family Cambaridae; genus Procambarus; species Procambarus clarkii. The sequence continues at coordinate 2,624,859 of NW_027189134.1, forward strand.
ACAACGAACATCTCAACAACGAACATCTCAACAACGAACACTACAACAACGAACACCACATCACTGAACACCACAACAAAGAACATCTCAACAACGAACAACTCAACAACGAACATCTCAACAACGAACACTACAACAACGAACACCACAACAACAAACATCACAACCACGAACACCACAACAACGAACATCAACCCAACGAACACCACAACAACGAACATCTCAACAACGAACATCTCAACAACGAACAACTCAACAATGATCACCAAAACAACAAACACTACAGCAACGAACACCACAACAACGAAATTTACAACAATGAACACTACAAAAACGAACGCTACAACAACGAACTCCACAACAACGGACATTACAACAAGGAACACTACAACAACGAACACTACAACAACATACACTACAACAACGAACACTACAAGAACAAACACTACAACAACGAACATTAAAACAATGAACACCACAACAACGAACACAACAACAACAACGAACACCATAACAACGAACACCATAACAACGAACACCATAACAACGAACACTACAACAACGAACACTACAACAACAAACACCAAAACAACGAACACTTCAACAACGAACACCACAACAACGAACACCACAACAACGAACATTTCAACAACGAACACTACAACAACGAACACTACAACAAAGAACACAACAACAACTAACACCACAACAACGAACACTACAACAACGAATACCACAACAATGAACATCTCAACAACGAACACTACAACAACGAACACAACAACAACGAACACTACAACAACGAACACTACAACGACGAACGCTACAACAACGAACACTTGAACAACGAACACCACAAAAACGAACACTAAAACAACGAACACTAAAACAACGAACACTTCAACAACGAATACTACAACAACGAACACCACAACAACGAACACCACAATAACGAACATCCTAAGAACGAACATCACAACAACGAACACATCAACAACGAACACCTCAACAACGAACACTACAACAACAAACACCAAAACAACGAACACTTCAACAACGAACACCACAACAACGAACACCACAACAACGAACATTTCAACAACGAACACTACAACAACGAACACCACAACAACAAACTCTATAACAAAGAACACTACAACAACGAACAGCACAACAACGAACATCTCAACAACGAACACCACAACAACGAATACTACAACAACGAACACTACAACAACGAACACTACAACAAAGAAACATCTCAACAACGAACACCACAACAACGAACACTACAACAACGAACATCTCAAAACGAACACCATAACAACGCATACCACAGCAACGCACACTAAAACAACGAACACTACAACAATGAACACTACAACAACGAACACTACAACAAAGAACACTACAAAAACGAACATCTCAACAACGAACACCACATCAACGAACATTACAACAACGAACACTACAACAACGAACACTACAACAACGAACACCACATCAACGAACACCATAACAACGAACATCTTAACAACGAACATCTCAACAACGAACACTACAACAATGAACACTACAACAACGAACACCACAACAACGAACATCTCAACAACGAACACTACAACAATGAACACTACAACAACGACCATCACAACAACGAACATCTCAACAACGAACATCTCAACAACGAACACTACAACAACGAACACCACATCACTGAACACTACAACAACTAACATTACAACATCGAACACCACAATAACGATCACTACAACAACAAACACTACAACAACGAACGCTACAACAACGAACACCACAACAACGAACATTAAAACAACGAACACTACAATAACGAAGATTATAAGAATAAACTCCACAACAACGGACATTACAACAAGGAACACTACAACAACATACACTACAACAACGAACACTACAACAACAAACACTACAACAACGAACACTACAACAATGAACACCACAACAACGAACACTACAACAATGAACACCACAACAACGAACACAACAACAACAACGAACACCATAACAACGAACATAATAACAACGAACATTACAACAACGAACACTACAACAACAAACACCAAAACAACGAACACTTCAACAACGAACACCACAACAACGAACACCACAACAACGAACATTTCAACAAAGAACACTACAACAACGAACACTACAACAACGAACACAACAACAACGAACACCACAACAACGAACACCACAACAACGAACACCACAACAATGAACATCTCAACAACGAAGACTACAACAACGAACACAACAACAACGAACACTACAACAACGAACACTACAACGACGAACACTACAACAACGAACACTTCAACAACGAACACCACAAAAACGAACACTAAAGCAACGAACACTACAACAACGAACACTTCAACAACGAATACTACAACAACGAACACCACAACAACGAACACCACAATAACGAACATCTCAAGAACGAACATCACAATAACGAACACAATAATGAACACAATAATGAACACAACAACAACGAAGAAAACAACAACGAACACTTCAACAACGAACACTACAACAACGAACACCACAACAACGATCACCACAACAACAAACACTACAGCAACGAACTTCACAACAACGAACACTACAACACTACAACACTTCAACAACGAACATCATAAAAACGACCATTACAACAACGAACACCACAACAACGAACACTACACTAATTAACACTACAACAACGAACATTACAACAATGAACACAACAACAACGAAGAAAACAACAACGAACACTTCAACAACGAACACTACAACAACGAACACCACAACAACGATCACCACAACAACAAACACTACAGCAACGAACTTCACAACAACGAACACTACAACAACGAACGGGACAACAACGAAAATCACAAAAACGACCATTACAAACACCAACACTACAATAATTAACACTACAACAACGAACAATACAACATTGAACACTACAACAACGAAAAAAACAACAACGAACACTTCAACAACGAACACAACAACAACGAACACCACAACAACGAACACCACAACAACGAACACTACAACAACGAACACCACAACAACGAACACTACAACAACGAACACCACAACAACGAACACCACAACAACGAACACTACAACAACGAACGCTACAACAACAAACACCACAACAACGAACATTAAAACAACAAACACTACAACAACGAACATTACAACAATGAACACTACAAGAACGAACATTACAACAACGAACAGAACAACAACGAACACCACAACAACGAACATTACAACAACGAACACTACAACAACGAACACTACAACAACGAACACTACAACAACGAACTTTACAACAATGAACACTACAACAACGAACACTACAACAACGAACACTACAACAACGAACACTACAACAACGAACACCACATCAACGAACACCACAACAACGAACATCTCAACAACGAACATCTCAACAACGAATATCTCAACAACGAACACTACAACAACGAACATCACAACAACGAACATTACAACAACGACCACCACAACAACGAACATCTCAACAACGAACCTCTCAACAACGAACATCTCAACAACGAACACTACAACAACGAACACTACAACAACGAACATCTCAACAACGAACATCTCAAAAACGAACACTACAACAACGAACACTACAACAACGAACACTACAACAACGAACACTACAACAACGAACATCTCAACAACGAACACTACAACAACGAACACCACAACAATGAACATCTCAACAACGAACACTACAACAACGAACACCACAAGAACGAACATCACAACAACGAACATCACAACAACGAACATCTCAACAACGAACACCACAATAATGAACACTACAACAACGAAAATCAGAACAACGAACACTACAACAACGAACACTACAACTACGAAAACCATAACAACAAACACCACAAAAACGAACTTTACAACAACGAACACCACAACAACGAACAATACAACAACGAACACCACAACAACGAACATTACAACAACGAAAATCACAAAAACGACCATTACAACAACGAACACCACTACAACGAACACTACAATAATTAACACTACAACAACGAACAATACAACATTGAACACTACAACAACGAACAAAACAACAACGAACACTTCAACAACGAACAATACAACAACGAACACCACAACAACGAACACCACAACAACGAACACTACAACAACGAACAATACAACATTGAACACTACAACAACGAACACCACAACAACGAACACTACAGCAACATACACTACAACAACGAACACTACAACAACAAACACTACAACAACGAACACTACAACAACATACACTACAACAACGAACACTACAACAACAAACACTACAACAACGAACATTACAACAAGGAACACTACAAGAACGAACACTACAACAACGAACAGTACAATAACGAACACTACAACAACGAACAGTACAACAACGAACACTACAACAACGAACACTACAACAACAAACACTACAACAACGAACTTTACAACAATGAACACTACAACAACGAACACTACAACAACGAACACTACAACAACGAACACTACAACAACGAACACTGCAACAACGAACACTACAACAACGAACACCACATCAACGAACACCACAACAACGAATATCCCAACAACGAATATCTCAACAACGAACACTACAACAACAAACATCACAACAACGAACATTACAACAACGACCACCACAACAACGAACATCTCAACAACGAAACTCTCAACAACGAACACCTCAACAACGAACACTACAACAACGAACATCTCATCAACGAACATCTCAACAACGAACACTACAACAACGAACACTGCAATAATGAAAACTACAACAACGAACACTACAACAACGAATTCCAAAACAACGAACACTACTACAATGAACACTACAACAATGAACACTACCACAACGAACACCACAACAACGAACACTACAACAACGAACACTAAAACAACGAACACTACAACAACGAACATCTCAACAACGAACATCTCAACAACGATCACTACTACAACGAACACCACAATAACGAACATCTCAACAACGAACACTACAACAACGAACATCACAACAACGACCATCACAAAAACGAACATCTCAACAACGAACATCTCAACAACGAACACTACAACAACGAACACTAGAACAACGAACACCACAACAACGAACACCACAATAATGAACACTACAACAACGAACACTAGAACAACGAACACCACAACAAATGAACACCACAATAATGAACACTACAACAACGAAAATCAGAACAACGAACACTACAAAAACGAACACTACAACTACGAAAACCTTAACAACAAACACCACAACAACGAACTTTACAACAACGAACACCACAACAACGAACAATACAACAACGAACACCACAACAACGAACTCCACAACAACGAACTTTACAACAACGAACACCTCAACAACGAACGTTACAACAACGAAAATCACAAAAACGACCATTACAACAACGAACACCACTACATCGACACTACAATAATTAACACTTCAACAACGAACACTACAACAACGAACACCACAACAACGAACACCACAACAACGAACACTACAACAACGAACACCACAACAACGAACACCACAACAACGAACACTACCACAACGAACACCACAACAACGAAAATTACAACAATGAACACTACAACAACTAACATTGCAACAACGAACACTATAACAACAAACACTACAACAACGAACGCTACAACAACGAACACCACAACAACGAACATTAGAACAACGAACACTACAACAACGAACGTTATAAGAACGAACTCCACAACAATGAACACTACAACAACGAACACTACAACAACATACACTACAACAACGAACACTACAACAACAAACACTACAACAACGAACATTACAACAATGAACACTACGAGAACGAACACTACAACAACGAACAGTACAACAACGAACACCACAACAACGAACATTACAACAACGAACACTACAACAACGAACACTTCAACAACGAACACTTCAACAACGAACTTTACAACAATGAACACTACAACAACGAACACTACAACAACGAACACTACAACAACGAACACTACAACAACGAACACCACATCAACGAACACCACAACAACGAACATCTCAACAACGAACATCTCAACAAAGAATATCTCAACAACGAACACTAAACGAACACTACAACAATGAACACTACAACAACGAACACTACAACAACGAACACTACAACAACGAACATCTCAACAACGAACACTACAACAACGAACACCACAAGAACGAACATCACAACAACGAACATCACAACAACGAACATCTCAACAACGAACAACACAATAATGAACACTACAACAATGAAAATCAGATCAACGAACACTACAACTACGAAAACCTTAGCAACAAACACCACAACAACGAACTTTACAATAACGAACACCAGAACAACGAACACCAGAACAACGAACAATATAACAACGAACACCAGAACAACGAACTCCACAACAACGAACTTTACAACAACGAACATCTCAACAACGAACATTACAAAAACGATAATCACAAAAACGACCATTACAACAACGAACACTACAATAATTAACACTACAACAACGAACAATACAACATTGAACACTACAACAACGAACAAAACAACAACGAACACTTCAACAACGAACACTACAACAACGAACACCACAACAACGAACACCACAACAACGAACACTACAACAACGAATACCACAACAACGAACACCACAACAACAAACACTACAACAACGAACGCCACAACGAACATCACAACAACGAACATTACAACAACGACCACCACAACAACGAACATCTCAACAACGAACCTCTCAACAACGAACATCTCAACAACGAACACTACAACAACGAACATCTCAACAACGAACATCTCAAAAACGAACACTACAACAACGAACACTACAACAACGAACACTACAACAACGAACACTACAACAACGAACATCTCAACAACGAACACTACAACAACGAACACCACAACAACGAACATCTCAACAACGAACACTACAACAACGAACACCACAAGAACGAACATCACAACAACGAACATCACAACAACGAACATCTCAACAACGAACACCACAATAATGAACACTACAACAACGAAAATCAGAACAACGAACACTACAACAACGAACACTACAACTACGAAAACCATAACAACAAACACCACAAAAACGAACTTTACAACAACGAACACCACAACAACGAACAATACAACAACGAACACCACAACAACGAACATTACAACAAAGAAAATCACAAAAACGACCATTACAACAACGAACACCACTACAACGAACACTACAATAATTAACACTACAACAACGAACAATACAACATTGAACACTACAACAACGAACAAAACAACAACGAACACTTCAACAACGAACACTACAACAACGAACACCACAACAACGAACACCACAACAACGAACACTACAACAACGAACAATACAACATTGAACACTACAACAACGAACACCACAACAACGAACACTACAGCAACATACACTACAACAACGAACACTACAACAACAAACACTACAACAACGAACACTACAACAACATACACTACAACAACGAACACTACAACAACAAACACTACAACAACGAACATTACAACAATGAACACTACAAGAACGAACACTACAACAACGAACAGTACAATAACGAACACTACAACAACGAACAGTACAACAACGAACACTACAACAACGAACACTACAACAACAAACACTACAACAACGAACTTTACAACAATGAACACTACAACAACGAACACTACAACAACGAACACTACAACAACGAACACTACAACAACGAACACTGCAACAACGAACACTACAACAACGAACACCACATCAACGAACACCACAACAACGAATATCCCAACAACGAATATCTCAACAACGAATACTACAACAACAAACATCACAACAACGAACATTACAACAACGACCACCACAACAACGAACATCTCAACAACGAAACTCTCAACAACGAACACCTCAACAACGAACACTACAACAACGAACATCTCATCAACGAACATCTCAACAACGAACACTACAACAACGAACACTGCAATAATGAAAACTACAACAACGAACACTACAACAACGAATTCCAAAACAACGAACACTACTACAATGAACACTACAACAATGAACACTACCACAACGAACACCACAACAACGAACACTACAACAACGAACACTAAAACAACGAACACTACAACAACGAACATCTCAACAACGAACATCTCAACAACGATCACTACTACAACGAACACCACAATAACGAACATCTCAACAACGAACACTACAACAACGAACATCACAACAACGACCATCACAAAAACGAACATCTCAACAACGAACATCTCAACAACGAACACTACAACAACGAACACTAGAACAACGAACACCACAACAACGAACACCACAATAATGAACACTACAACAACGAACACTAGAACAACGAACACCACAACAAATGAACACCACAATAATGAACACTACAACAACGAAAATCAGAACAACGAACACTACAAAAACGAACACTACAACTACGAAAACCTTAACAACAAACACCACAACAACGAACTTTACAACAACGAACACCACAACAACGAACAATACAACAACGAACACCACAACAACGAACTCCACAACAACGAACTTTACAACAACGAACACCTCAACAACGAACGTTACAACAACGAAAATCACAAAAACGACCATTACAACAACGAACACCACTACATCGACACTACAATAATTAACACTTCAACAACGAACACTACAACAACGAACACCACAACAACGAACACCACAACAACGAACACTACCACAACGAACACCACAACAACGAAAATTACAACAATGAACACTACAACAACTAACATTGCAACAACGAACACTATAACAACAAACACTACAACAACGAACGCTACAACAACGAACACCACAACAACGAACATTAGAACAACGAACACTACAACAACGAACGTTATAAGAACGAACTCCACAACAATGAACACTACAACAACGAACACTACAACAACATACACTACAACAACGAACACTACAACAACAAACACTATAACAACGAACATTACAACAATGAACACTACGAGAACGAACACTACAACAACGAACAGTACAACAACGAACACCACAACAACGAACATTACAACAACGAACACTACAACAACGAACACTTCAACAACGAACACTTCAACAACGAACTTTACAACAATGAACACTACAACAACGAACACTACAACAACGAACACTACAACAACGAACACTACAACAACGAACACCACATCAACGAACACCACAACAACGAACATCTCAACAACGAACATCTCAACAAAGAATATCTCAACAACGAACACTAAACGAACACTACAACAATGAACACTACAACAACGAACACTACAACAACGAACACTACAACAACGAACATCTCAACAACGAACACTACAACAACGAACACCACAAGAACGAACATCACAACAACGAACATCACAACAACGAACATCTCAACAACGAACAACACAATAATGAACACTACAACAACGAAAATCAGATCAACGAACACTACAACTACGAAAACCTTAGCAACAAACACCACAACAACGAACTTTACAATAACGAACACCAGAACAACGAACACCAGAACAACGAACAATACAACAACGAACACCAGAACAACGAACTCCACAACAACGAACTTTACAACAACGAACATCTCAACAACGAACATTACAAAAACGATAATCACAAAAACGACCATTACAACAACGAACACTACAATAATTAACACTACAACAACGAACAATACAACATTGAACACTACAACAACGAACAAAACAACAACGAACACTTCAACAACGAACACTACAACAACGAACACCACAACAACGAACACCACAACAACGAACACTACAACAACGAATACCACAACAACGAACACCACAACAACAAACACTACAACAACGAACGCCACAACGAACACCACAACAACGAAAATTACAACAATGAACACTACAACAACTAACATTACAACAACGAACACTATAACAACAAACACTACAACAACGAACGCTACAACAACGAACACCACAACAACGAACATTAGAACAACGAACACTACAACAACGAACGTTATAAGAACGAACTCCACAACAATGAACACTACAACAACGAACACTACAACAACATACACTACAACAACGAACACTACAACAACGAACATTACAACAATGAACACTACAAGAACGAACACTACAACAACGAACAGTACAACAACGAACACCACAACAACGAACATTACAACAACGAACACTACAACAACGAACACTACAACAACGAACACTACAACAACGAACATCTCAACAACGAACATCACAACAAAGAATATCTCAACAACGAACACTACAACAACGAACATCTCAACAACGAACATCTCAAAAACGAACAAAACAACAATGAACACTACAACAACAAACACTACAACAACGAACACTACAACAACGAACATCTCAACAACGAACACTACAACAACGAACACCACAACAACGAACATCTCAACAACGAACACTACAACAACGAACACCACAAGAACGAACATCACAACAACGAACATCACAACAACGAACATCTCAACAACGAACAACACAATAATGAACACTACAACAACGAAAATCAGAACAACGAACACTACAACTACGAAAACCTTAGCAACAAACACCACAACAACGAACTTTACAACAACGAACACCTCAACAACGAACATTACAAAAACGAAAATCACAAAAACGACCATTACAACAACGAACACTACAATAATTAACACTACAACAACGAACAATACAACATTGAACACTACAACAACGAACAAAACAACAACGAACACTTCAACAACGAACACTACAACAACGAACACCACAACAACGAACACTACAACAACGAACACTACAACAACGAATACCACAACAACGAACACCACAACAACAAACACTACAACAACGAACGCCACAACAACGAAAATTACAACAATGAACACTACAACAACTAACATTACAACAACGAACACTACAACAACAAACACTACAACAACGAACGTTACAACAACGAACACCACAACAACGAACACCACAACAACGAACACCACAACAACGAACATTAGAACAACGAACACTACAACAACGAACGTTATAAGAACGAACTCCACAACAATGAACACTACAACAACGAACACTACAACAACATACACTACAACAACGAACACTACAACAACGAACATTACAACAATGAACACTACAAGAACGAACACTACAACAACGAACAGTACAACAACGAACACCTCAACAACGAACATTACAACAACGAACACTACAACAACGAACACTACAACAACGAACACTTCAACAACGAACTTTACAACAATGAACACTACAACAACGAACACTACAACAACGAACACTACAACAACGAACACTACAACAACGAACACCACATCAACGAACACCACAACAACGAACATCTCAACAACGAACATCTCAACAAAGAATATCTCAACAACGAACACTACAACAACAAACATCTCAACAACGAACATCTCAAAAACGAACATTACAACAACGAACACTACAACAACGAACACTACAACAACGAACACTTCAACAACGAACTTTACAACAATGAACACTACAACAACGAACACTACAACAACGAACACTACAACAACGAACACTACAACAACGAACACCACATCAACGAACACCACAACAACGAACAGCTCAACAACGAACATCTCAACAAAGAATATCTCAACAACGAACACTACAACAACAAACATCTCAACAACGAACATCTCAAAAACGAACACTACAACAATGAACACTAAACAACGAACACTACAACAACGAACACTACAACAACGAACATCTCAACAACGAACACTACAACAACGAACACCACAGCAACGAACATCTCAACAACGAACACAACAACAACGAACACCACAAGAACGAACATCACAACAACGAACATCACAACAACGAACATCTCAACAACGAACAACACAACAACGAACACCACAACAACAAACACTACAACAACGAACGCCACAACAACGAAAATTACAACAATGAACACTACAACAACTAACATTACAACAACGAACACTACAACAGCAAACACTACAACAACGAACGCTACAACAACGAACACAACAACAACGAACATTAGAACAACGAACACTACAACAACGAACGTTATAAGAACGAACTCCACAACAAGGAACACTACAACAACGAACACTACAACAACATAAACTACAACAACGAACACAAAAACAACAAACACTACAACAACGAACATTACAACAATGAACACTACAAGAACGAACACTGCAACAATGAACATTACAACAACGAACACCACAACAACGAACATTACAACAATGAACACTACAACAACGAACACTACAACAACGAACACTACAACAACGAACACTACAACAACGAACACCACATCAACGTACACCACAACAACGAACATCTCAACAACGAACATCTCAACAACGAATATCTCAACAACGAACACTACAACAACGAACATCACAAGAACGAACATTACAACAACACCACCACAACAACGAACATCTCAACAACGAACCTCTGAACAACGAACATCTCAGCAACAAACACTACAACAACGAACATCTCAACAACGAACATCTCAACAACGAACACTATAACAACGAACACTACAACAACGAACACTACAACAACGAACACTACAACAACGAACACCAAAACAACGAACACTACAACAACGAGCACTACAACAACGAACACTACCATAACGAACACCACAACAATGAACACTACAACAACGAACACTAAAACAACGAACACTACAACAACGAACATCTCAACAACGAACATCTCAACGACGAACACTACAACAACGAACATCACAACAACGACCATCAAAAAAACCAATATCTCCACAACGAACATCTCAACAACGAACACTACAACAACGAACAATAGAACAATGAACACCACAACAACGAACACCACAATAATGAACACTACAACAACGAACACTAGAACAACGAACACCACAACAACGAACACCATAATAATGAAGACTACAACAACGAAAATCAGAACAACGAACACTTCAACAATGAACACTACAACAACGAACACTACAACTACGAACATCTTAACAACAAACACCACAACAACGAACTTTACAACAACGAACATCTCAACAACGAACCTCTCAACAACTGTTGGAAATTTCCAACACTAAATACTACACTGTTGTATTCTCATTAATTATTACTAATTCTACTAATCATTGTAGTGATTAAAATTAACCCAACGTAGAGTTCACATGTACTAATGATTACATCTGTACAATAAGGCTAGAATTCTTATGTCACCCGACGCTAGTATTGCGTCAGATTCCATTGTAATAAACACATTTATATCCAGTGTGTCTGAGAATTGAATTTGATTCTCTATAAACAACGGTGTTCTGTGTGATAATTAATTACAGATAAACTGATCCCCAACTAAAGCCAAATAGAGCGTTTATAGTTATAACTGTTATCTAGTAATAAATTTAACGTCACTCGTGAATGCCCTGAAGAGACTTTAATTCATCTCCATTGTTCGTTTACTATCATATAACGGGCAAATAATAATATTTAACTCCTCTAAATAATAAACCCGTCCTTATCCGAGCATTTCAATCACAACTGCGAGGAATGATAATATCCGCAATAAATAATTTGAGTAACAAATGCGGGACGCGGAGCGGGGTGGAGGAGACGCCAGTACACGAGGCAACGCGCTCACGACGAGACGCCATTACCCCAGCCACCAGGGTAGACGCCAACAAGATCTCTAGAAGAAAGTCGCCACTGTGAGGTGTGAAGAACCTTTGCAAACCTTAACTTCACTGGTGTCAGTGTCATTTACATAACAAGTCGAATGGTCAAGAGATTAATTTGACATTCGGCCAGAACCTGTTAAATTTGGTTCTATGTAATACCACGTGACCGGCCAGTGAAGCGCGTCAGTATCAAGGATAGGCTGGACCGGAACCTAGGACGCGAACTTCGGCAAGCCTTAACTTACACAGTGCCCATATTAGCTAAGTACCTTTATCCTTATTTGATGCATCATATAGGGGGTGGGTTTATAGCTGGGTAGCTTGTCGTGACGACGTGCGACAATAAAAAACTACAGGTCATTATTTCCTCTTATTATTAATCTCAATTTCTTGAACATAGATATCCAGTAGCTTAATCAGTTGCTACTGAAAACAATTTGATTTACAGCGTGTGTGAGTAATTCTCCGAGCTGTCATTTCCCATGTTAATCAACTCCCAGTGTTCCATGACGAGTCCAGGAGAATCAGAGGATGAGTCGTAACTAACTTCTTGGAAATGGTCTTTAAGCTAAGATCCTTTCCGTATTCCTTGATTTCTATTATCTGTATTCTTTTACATGCAGAACTCTGTTCATTGGATTAACATGTGTTTATTATGATTATTATTTTTCATGTTCGTAATCTATGTTCTCATTGATGATAAAGATAATGACTCTATAAATGTTCATAGGATTAGATTATTATACATTGGATTGGTGAACGAACCACACTAGTTCCTGGACGTATTGAGTTCCAGTAATAACCCCCCAATGTAGGTGTTTGAGGCTTTGATTCATTGAATTATACAGCTCATTAATTATTTCAGTGATCATATTCTCTAGTATTTTATCCATAGTTACTGGTTCATCTAGGAATTTTTTAATGATCATATTTTCTTAGTTTCCCTCTTTCCTATAAAAGCGGGTGGTCCTTCGTAATTGATTTTCATTATATCAATATTTAAATAAATAGAGTCAAGCCCCAAATGTCCCACATTATGGTCCTCTTCGAACCGGATAGGCATAAATTTATAATTATAAACACTAATTATTAATAACTAATCCTTGTGTGATGTAATCAAGACTAACTATTTAATTAATTGTGTCAACCAACAGTGTAACACATCAGTTAGTCTAAGTCACACCAACATATTGCTACTTTCACCTCATGTATAAGGTAGCTTTAGTGGGACACAGTCAATTACCCACAACACTTAGACCTATACCTCATACAGAAGTAAGAATCTTTAGGTCACCAGGAGCAACAGCTCATAACTTTTACAACAATTCCACACTAACACCTGCGTTAGAGAGGCCTCACCATCTAACCATTATATACTTAGGTGGTAATGACATCCATCCTACTAGTCATCCAGCCGAGGTGATCAAACACCTTAAAGCCATAATTTCTTCTTTCAAGCTCATCAGTAATTCGGTAGTATTCACATTAGTGGAACCTCGCCAACCAAGTCAAGATAATCGTTGGGGAGTAACCCCGGAATACTACCAGAGAGCTGCTAAATACATAAATTTCAGGATGAAAAAACGAGTGAGATTGGATGCCACTTATATCCAATTTACAGCCAGACCTTATAGACAAAACCTGACCAGAGATGGTGTACACTTGTCAGGTGAGTCTAGGTTGCATGTGGTTGACAAGTTAATCAACACCATCAACTATCACAAACGGCTGTGGCTAGCAAGCCAAACTTAACTGTACATAATTGTTTCACCTGTGTGTACAAGTGCACCCTTATAAAAACAAAAAACCCAAAAATACAGCACAATTATATTCACCTTACTGCACTACAATAATCTTTACCAATCTTATTAGGTAGAATTTAGGCTGAGATTGTGCTGAATTTGGTACAAGCCCGGACTAAATAAATTTATAGTTCTTAGTTAGGAATTATCACGACTAGACCTAAGCTAGTCAGTAGTGTATGTATTATACTATTTGTGCTGACCCTAAACAGGGTGGGATTAAATTTTGAGATAACTCTGATTGGAGTGTCTCCATAATATTTCTCTTGTATTCATTATTTTGTGTATCTATTTTGTGTATTGCTGGATAATCTCCATTAACTCTGATGGTGATATAGATGAGCTAACCGGACGAGAACTAATGGTGAAGTTCAGACAGTGCACAAAATATCTAGCTACTTGTTGTTAGGTAGGTACATTTAACCTCAAGTGAGGTAGAGTATAAATTAGCCACCTTCAATTAGGCTATATTTAATGTTACTTGTCCACTAATGAACAAGTACCCAAGCTTCATTAGTAATACATATACTAATCCCATGAAGTTTGGACCCAACCCCAACATGGCTACTCCTGAGCAATTAAGGAGAACCTACATTGGCCTTAAAGGTCATTTGACCAGATTAATTAACAAGGCTTAGCTAAAGATACTCCCATTGATTCTTATCACTTAGAGACATCAGTTAGAGTGGCTGATCTGAAATTTGATCAAGTCAAATCTGCAAGTCGATCTTATCTTGATCTACTGAATACCACAGAGACTGATCCTGAGGAAGTAAGTCAAATTATAGACGATATCTCCCAGTATGAAGATGAGACTCAAGATATAATTTACAGGCTAAACAAACTAGCAAAACAATCTGGATCCAATACCAGTAACACAGGGTCTCAATTCAATAACCAACTACCAGAGGTTCATTTACCTACTTTAGACTTACCTACATTTTCAGGATTAGATACAGAAAATTGGGAAAATTTTTGGACTTCATTTGAAGTTCACATCCATAAGAAACCGTCTCTGGACAAGGTTTCTAAATTCTCATACCTACTTAGTCTTCTCAAAGGAGAGGCTAAAAAGGTCATACATAACCTCACTCTTAATGAGAGTAATTATGAGGAAGCTATAAAACTCTTGAAGTTGAACTATTGCAACAAAGAGTTAAGTATAGCTACCCTCTATTACCAATTACTAGATCTGAATGCACCAAATAGTAGACCAGAGTCACTTCAAAGCTTCAGACTATAAGTAGAGTCTCTAGTAAAGGCCTTAGGTACTAAAGTTAATATACCTGCTTCAGAATGGTCTATCAAGTTACTATTGCAGAGGAAATTACCTCGAAATGTCTTAACAGAGCTCTGCTCACATTATAATACCGAGTTTCTCACTCTTGACCAAATATTCGAGGGATTGAGAATAACTGTTAACAGGTTGAAGACTCATGATAAAATTAAACCTGAGTTTAAACCAACTAATACTGACACTTCAGTCAAACCTAAACAGACTTTGAATAAGTCTAATAAATATAAATCCAAGACTACTCCATCCACTGGGAAAAGAAGTGGAAATGGAGGTACTTATTCGGTGTCTCCTTCTGAGATAACCAATGACTTGTCTACTAAAGAGATCAAGTCTATTAACCAGAGAAGGTGTCTGTTCTGCAATCAAGGACATGCCACCTACCAATGCTCTGTTTATCCTACTTATAATGTTAGGGTTAAAAGGTTGCAAGAAATACACAAGTGCATTAAGTGCATGGGCTCTCATGATCCAAAAAAATGTGTAGTGCAGCTACGTTCCTGCAACAGATGCAACCAAGGTGTACATCTCTACGCCTTATGTAGAAAATCTTCTACACCAACCATGACCACTGGGGAGAATTCCACGAATTCTACCGCAGTGCAATATTGCAAAGTGCATCAAGAAGTAAATGTACTTGCTACTGAGTCAGGCAATAATACCACTCTGCCTACAGCTCTACTTAGACTGATAAACCGAAGATCTAGAGTTAACACTAGAGGTCTTTTTGATCAAGGTTCACAGAAAACCTTCATTACACAACAGTTGGTAGATGAGTTAAATTTAAAACCTGCCAAAAGTGTGAGGTTAAATATTTCTGGTTTCTTGTCAAATCTGTCATGGACCTCGTGACTACCAAGTAGTTAAGGTATTAGTGAGACTCGGATCCTCCACTAGTCCAATACAAGCGGTAGTAGTAGATAAACTTCCTACAGACCTGCAGGTCACAGGGTTAGCTCGCACTGCGAGACATCTTAGACGAAACCGTATGAGGCTAGCAGATTATAAAATAAATTCTGACTGCCTCACTGATGTTGGAATACTTATAGGCGCGGATCATTATTACAAATTATAACTGGATGCACCAGACAACACGGAATGAATTTGTTGTCGTCTGCAGGAGGCAAATTGCTTACGGGACCGGTGCTTTTCAGACAAAAGCGTCCACAAACCAACAATCTAATAACATAATAGTGGCGTGACTAGGCTTGGAACAGTCACCCCTACATTTCAGAGAAATATCTGAGGATATTGAGTCTGACCCACCGGTACATAGTTTGTGGGATTTAGACACTTTAGGTATTATCCCTGAACAACCAAGTCCTGATGATACGTGGACTTACCAGCAATACCTGGATACAGTTGTCTATGAAAATAATTAATACTGGGTAAGACTCCCATGGAAGTTGGATCATCCACAACTTCCAGTTAATTATTTTATGGCAGCCTCACAATTGCAGTCTCAATTAACACGACTACAGAAGCAGCCAGACAAACTGAACATGTATCATCAACTCATCCAACAACAACTTAACAGTAAATTTATTGAGGTTGTTGATAACGATGACCGAAAAATAGGTCATTATTTATCTCATCACGCTGTGGTGAAAGACTCATTGACAACACCTATTCGTATTGTCTTTAACTATAGTGCTAAAGTAAAGCCAAGCAGTGTGTCTTTAAATGAATGTCTCCAAACGGGACCTAGCCTAACCCAAAGGCTACATGATGTGCTGTTACGATTTCGCACTGGTATTTTCGCCTATACTGCTGATATCAGCAAGGCTTTCCTCCGAGTAGGTTTGCAGGAGGAAGATCGTAACTACACAAAATTCCTCTGGATTAAGGATCCACTGGATCCTAACAGTGAAGTCATCACATATCGTTTTGCCTCAGTATTATTTGGAGCTACGTCCTCACCGTTTCTTTTGCAAGCAACATTAGACACACATTTGAGGAAATCAAACAGCCCCTATAAGGCAGACATTAGCGACAACTTGTATGTCGACAATTTCCAGGGAACAACTAATGATGAAACTGATCTGGTAGAAATCTACCATGAGGCTAACCGTGAACTATTAGGAGCCAATATGTCACTACAGTCATGGGCCTCAAATAATGAGTTACTCAACCAGGTAATCGAGAAAGAATTTCCAGGTTATCAGGTACCCAATCAATAAAAGGTTCTAGGCGTGGAATGGAACACCAGTACTGACGAGATGAATGTCAAGTCAGTACAAACTGATAACTTAACTCTTACCATGAGAACACTGCTCTCGTTTGTCAGTCAACCATTTGACCCTTTAGGCCTACTTAGTCCTATATTAATAAGGGGCAAACTCCTAAAGCAGGAGTGCTGGCAGAAACATATGGGATGGGATGATCCGTTACCAAGTGAGTTACAAGCTAAATGGCAGATACTCTCAACGGATTTTAATCAGTTAGGCGTTTTGAAATTTCCTCGTAATGCTTCAGGACCAAACTTACCCACCAATTTGCACGTTTTCTGCGATGCCTCTGGCAAAGCATACGGCGCAGTAGCCTACTTAGTTAATAGTGCACAATCAATTTTGCTCACATCTAAAGCAAGAGTTGCTCCCATTAAGAAGAGATCTTTACCTCAAATGGAGTTGACTGCATTGCTGGTGGGAGTAAGATTGGCTCATTGCCTGACAAAGACACTCAATAATATCCACTTTGGTGAGATTGTCGTGTGGTCAGACAACGAGGCAGTCTTACAATGGTTAGGAAACAACAACAACAAGACTCCCTACGTCAGTAATCGTGTTAGGGAAATTCATGAGTTATCTGCTGGATATAAATTCAGACATGTTCCTACTAAGGACAATCCTGCAGATTATTTATCTCGAGGGTTAACACTAAAACAACTTATCAAGTCTTCGCTGTGGTTCAATGGACCTTCATGGCTTGTTGGTGGTCAGTGGCCCAAACAAAAGCCACAAGTCATAGTGACCAATATCACCACTCCCATGAAAGAACCAGAACCTCAACTAATCTTAGCCATTGATCCTCACAATTATTCTAACTTAAGCAAGTTATTAAGAGTGACTGCACATGTGTTTAATTTTCTTGCTAAGATAGGAATTCGACATAAGTTTCCCAATCCTATCCTCTACTGGATCAAACGTGCACAACAAGAGACATATGGAAGCGAATATGAAAATCTTCCAGATAAATTAACTAAGTCTCTAGGTATCTGGTATGATGCCAACACTCATAATATACTAAGATGTGGAGGACGTTTGCTTCATGCAAAAATTGATTTGGACACAAAGAATCCAATTCTTCTACCTCGTCACCACATCATCACTAAACTTCTTGTTTTACATCACCATCAATATGGTACTTTACATGGTGGAGTGTTAGATACTCTCACCGACCTTAGACAAAACTACTGGCTTCCTCAAGGTCGTCAGACAGTTAAGTCAATTATTAAATCTTGTGTAATCTGTAAAAGATACGATGCTAGAGTATGTCCTTACCCAGGACCTCCACCACTCCCTGAAGAAAGAGTGGTTCATCTTCGTCCTTTCGAAACCACTGGTGTCGATTACACAGGAGCCTTACTTCTCACTGGCAACCCAGATAAGATACCAGTGAAAGCATACATTTGTCTCTTTACGTGTGCTACAACCAGAGGCGTACATTTAGAAGTCACTGCAGAGTGCTGAAGCCTTCATCCAGGCCTTCCGCAGATTTGCTGCTCGCAGATCTTGTCCCAAATTAATGATATCGGACAATGGTTCCAATTTTGTGGCAGGAGAAGCTTGTTTGCGAGAAGTCTGGAACCACCCAGAAGTACAGTCGGTCCTACAGAGACGACAATGTCACTGGAAATTCATAGCACCGAGAGCCCCTTGGCAAGGTGGGTTCTATGAGCGAATGGTAGGCACAGTCAAGAAGTGTCTAAGGAAAACTTTACACAGACAAAAGGTCAGTTACTCCCATGAAAGAACCAGAAACCAAACTCCGAACTCCAAACTATTGTTGTGGAAATCGAGGCGCGAGTCAATAACCGCCCATTAACCTACCTGTCTGATAATTTCGCCCAGAGAGAACCTCTGAGCCCCTCACACTTGATCCATGGAGGTCTACTGAGCCCTCTCATCCCTTTAGCCGAAGAGGACCCCGTAGACCCGTTACATGTGACCAGAGGTGACTTGGTGGAAAGCTACCAGAATCTCTCAAGAGTTATTAACAGGTGGAATGAGGTGTGGACTCGAGAGTACCTCACAGCTCTACGAGAGTACCACTACGGAGCTTCGAGTCCTTACAATAAAGTGCAATTAAAACCAGGGGACCTAGTACTAGTCGACAGTGATGGACCAAGGTCAGAGTGGTCCATAGGCAAAATTGTTGCCATTGATCCAGATCATCAAGGTGTCCTGAGAGTAGTGAAAGTTTTATGCCGAGGCAACACTACTCTTAAAAACTTTAGAGAAGCTGGTTCCTCTTGAATTGGCTGAACGAGAATATCAGCCGGATCCAGTTTCCCGAGTAGTTTCCGAGGACAGTAATTCTGATCCTCCGAGCAACCGCCCCACTAGAGCTGCTGCTCAACAATGTAGGCGGAAACTGCAAGCCTATTACAACTCTGACCAAGAGTAATTCCTTTCACATCCAATTTAGATAACTATGATGATACTGCGGTGTGATGTCGAGTAACAAACCATTACAAGTCACTATGACCCAGGACATTCCCATCACAGTAGATTCTGTTGTTTAAATTGTGTGATTTAAATCTTTAATTATTGTGTAGGCTATAAATAACATTATTTATCTAGAGTACTTGAGAGTTTGCAGACTTAGAGATTTGTAACATACACATTACATGTCATAGCGACACCAATCTCAGAGTTATTGTAGGCTTTCTTAATAATAGGCTTTAGGTAATTCATAATAACATGTTCCTTTTAACATGAAAATCAGCAAGACTTAAGTTTCTTGTATGTCCTTGACAAATAAGGGACATTCGTTATGTGTGTACTAACATACTAATATACTAATATTAATCTCAACTTCAGGATAGGTGTCAGTACTCCACATTACACAACGACCCTAGAATCCTCCCCCCGGAGTTATGTTGGAAATTTCCAACACTAAATACAACACTGTTGTATTCTCATTAATTATTACTAATTCTACTAATCATTGTAGTGATTAAAATTAACCCAACGTAGAGTTCACATGTACTAATGATTACATCTGTACAATAAGGCTAGAATTCTTACGTCACCCGACGCCAGTATTGCGTCAGATTCCATTGTAATAAACACATTTATATCCAGTGTGTCTGAGAATTGAATTTGATTCTCTATAAACAACGGTGTTCTGTGTGATAATTAATTACAGATAAACTGATCCCCAACTAAAGCCAAATAGAGTATTTATAGTTATAACTGTTATCTAGTAATAAATTTAACGTCACGCGTGAATGCCTTGGTTTAATTCATCTCCATTGTTCGTTTACTATCATAAAATGGGCAAATAATAATATTTAACTCCTCTAAATAATAAACCTGTCTTTATCCGAGCATTTCAATCACAACTGCGAGGAATGATAATATCCGCAATAAATAATTTGAGTAACAAATGCGGGACGCGGAGCGGGGTGGAGGAGACGCCAGTACACGAGGCAACGCGCTCACGACGAGACGCAATTACCCCAGCCACCAGGGTAGACGCCATCAAGATCTCTAGAAGAAAGTCGCCACTGTGAGCTGTGAAGAACCTTTGCAAACCTTAACTTCACTGGTGTCAGTGTCATTTACATAACAAGTCGAATGGTCAAGAGATTAATTTGACATTCGGCCAGAACCTGTTAAATTTGGTTCTATGTAATACCACGTGACCGGCCAGTGAAGCGCGTCAGTATCTAGGATAGGCTGGACCGGAACCTAGGACGCGAACTTCGGCAAGCCATAACTTACACAGTGCCCATATTAGCTAAGTACCTTTATTCTTATTTGATGCATCATATAGGGGGTGGGTTTATAGCTGGGTAGCTTGTCGTGACGCCGTGCGACAATAAAAAACTACAGGTCATTATTTCCTCTTGTTATTAATCTCAATTTCTTGAACATAGATATCCAGTAGCTTAATCTGTTACTACTGAAAACAATTTGATTTACAGCGTGTGTGAGGAATTCTCCGAGCTGTCATTTCCCATGTTAATCAACTCCCAGTGTTCCATGACGAGTCCAGGAGAATCTAGAGGATGAGTCGTAACTAACTTCTTGGAAATCGTCTTTAAGCTAAGATTCTTTCCGTATTCCTTGATTTCTATTATCTGTATTCTTTTACATGCAGAACTCTGTTCATTGGATTAACATGTGTTTATTATGATTATTATTTTTCGTGTTCGTAATCTATGTTCTCATTGATGATAAAGATAATGACTCTATAAATGTTCATAGGATTAGATTATTATACATTGGACTGGTGAACGAACCACACTAGTTCCTGGACGTATTGAGTTCCAGTAATAACCCCCCAATGTAGGTGTTTGAGGCTTTGATTCATTTATTTATACAGCTCATTAATTATTTCAGTGATCATATTCTCTAGTATTTTATCCATAGTTACTGGTTCTTCTAGGAATTTTTTAATGATCATATTTTCTTAGTTTCCCTTTTTCCTATAAAAGCGGGTGGTCCTTTGTAATTGATTTTCATTATATTAATATTTAAATAAATAGAGTCAAGCCCCAAATGTCCCACAACAACGAACACTATAAACAACGAACACTATAAACAATGAAAACTATAAACAATGAACACCACAACAACGAACATCACAACAACGAACACCACAACAACGAACATCTCAACAACGAACACCACAATAATGAACACTACAACAACGAAAATCAGAACAACGAACACTACAACAACGAACACTACAACAGCGAACACTACAACAACGAAAACCTTAACAATAAACACCACAACAACGAACACCACAACAACGAACAATACAACAACGAACACCACAACAACGAACTCCACAACAACGAACTTTACAACAACGAACACCTCAACAACGAACACCTCAACAACGAACATTACAACAACGAAAATCACAAAAACGACCATTATAACAACGAACACAACTACAACGAACACTACAATAAATAACACTACAACAACGAACAATACAACATTGGACACTACAACAACGAACAAAACAACAACGAACACTTCAACAACGAACACTACAACAACGAACACCACAACAACGAACACCACAACAACGAACACTACAACAACGAACACCACAACAACGACCACCACAAAAACGAACACTACAACAACTAACATTACAACAACGAAAACTACAATAACAAACACTACAACAACGAACACCACATCAACGAACACCACAACAACGAACATCTCAACAACGATCACCTCAACAACGAATATCTGAACAACGAACACTACAACAACGAACATCACAACAACGAACATTACAACAACGACCACCACAACAACGAACATCTCAACAACGAACGTCTCAACAACGAACATCTCAACAACGAACACTACAACAACGAACATCTCAACAACGAATATCTCAACAACGAACACTACAACAACAAACACTACAACAACGAACACCAAAACAACGAACAATACAACAATGAACAGTACAACAACGAACACTACCACAACGAACACCACAACAACGAACACTACAACAACAAACACTAAAACAACGAACACTACAACAACGAACATCTCAACAACGAACATCTCAACAACGAACACTACAACAATGAACACCACAACAACGAACACCACAACAACGAACATCTCAACAACGAACACTACAACAACGAACATAACAACAACGACCATCACAAAAGCGAACATCTCAACAACAAACATCTCAACAACGAACACTACAACAACGAACACTAGAACAACGAACACCACAACAACGAACACCACAATAATGAACACTACAACAACGAACACTAGAACAACGAACACCACAACAACGAACACCACAATAATGAACACTACAACAACGAAAATCAGAACAACGAACACTTCAAACCGAACACTACAACAACGAACACTACAACTACGAACATCTTAACAACAAACACCACAACAACGAACTTTACAACAACGAACATCTCAACAACGAACATCTCAAAAACGAACCTCTCAACAACGAACACTATAAACAACGAACACCACAACAACGAACATCACAACAATGAACACCACAACAACGAACATCTCAATAACGAACTCTACAACAACGAACTTTTCAACAACAAACACCACAACAACGAACTTTACAACAACGAACATCTCAACAACGAACCTCTCAACAACGAACACTATAAACAATGAACACCACAACAACAAACATCACAACAACGAACATCACAACAACGAACATCTCAACAACGAACTCTACAACTACGAACATCTCAACAACAAACACCGCAACAACGAACTTTACAACAACGAACATCACAACAACGAACATCTCAACAACGAACAAGACAATAATGAACACTACAACAACGAACACTACAACAACGAAGACTACAACAACGAACTTCACAACAACGACCATCACAAAAACGAACATCTCAACAACGAACATCTCAACAACGAACACTACAACAATGAACACTAGAACAACGAACACCACAACAACGAACACCACAATAATGAACACTACAACAACGAACATTACAACAATGAACACTACAAGAACGAACACTACAACAACGAACAGTACAACAACGAACACCACAACAACGAACATTACAACAACGAACACTACAACAACGAACACTACAACAACGAACACTTCAACAACGAACTTTACAACAATGAACACTACAACAACGAACACTGCAACAACGAACACTACAACAACGAACACTACAACAACGAACACCATATCAACGAACACCACAACAACGAACATCTCAACAACGAACACTACAACAACGAACATCTCAACAACGAACATCTAAAAAACGAACACTACAACAATGAACACTACAACAACGAACACTACAACAACGAACACTACAACAACGAACATCTCAACAACGAACACTAACCCCAACGAACCCCACAACAACGAACATCTCAACAACGAACATTACAACAACGAACACCACAAGAACGAACATCACAACAACGAACATCACAACAACGAACATCTCAACAACGAACACCACAATAATGAACACTACAACAACGAAAATCAGAACAACGAACACTACAACAACGAACACTACAACTACGAAAACCTTAGCAACAAACACCACAACAACGAACTTTACAACAACTAACACTACAACAACGAACAATACAACAACGAACTTTACAACAACTAACACCACAACAACGAACAATACAACAACGAACACCTCAACAACGAACATTACAAAAACGAAAATCACAAAAACGACCATTACAACAACGAACACTACAATAATTAACACTACAACAACGAACAATACAACATTGAACACTACAACAACGAACAAAACAACAACGAACACTTCAACAACGAACACTACAACAACGAACACCACAACAACGAACACCACAACAACGAACACTACAACAACGAACACCACAACAACGAACACCACAACAACAAACACTACAACAACGAACGCCACAACAACGAAAATTACAACAATGAACACTACAACAACTAACATTACAACAACGAACACTACAACAACAAACACTACAACAACGAACGCTACAACAACGAACACCACAACAACGAACATTAGAACAACGAACACTACAACAACGAACGTTATAAGAACGAACTCCACAACAAGGAACATTACAACAACGAACATCACAACAACGAACATCTCAACAACGAACACCACAATAATGAACACTACAACAACGAAAATCAGAACAACGAACACTACAACAACGAACACTACAACAACGAACAACACAACAACGACCATCACAAAAACGAACATCTCAACAAAGAACACCACAATAATGAACACTACAACAACGAAAATCAGAACAACGAACACTTCAACAACGAACACTACAACAACGAACACTACAACTACGAACATCTTAACAACAAACACCACAACAACGAACTTTACAACAACGAACATCTCAACAACGAGCATCTCAAAAACGAACCTCTCAACAATGAACACTATAAACAACGAACACCACAACAACGCACATCACAACAATGATCACCACAACAACGAACATCTCAACAACGAACTCTACAACTACGAACTTCTTAACAACAAACACCATTACAACGAACTTTACAACAACGAACATCTCAACAACGAACCTCTCAACAACGAACACTACAACAACGAACACCACAAGAACGAACAATACAACAACGAACACTACAACAACGAACACTACCACAACGAACACCACAACAACGAACACTACAACAACGAACACTAAAACAATGAACAATACAACAACGAACATCTCAACAACGAACATCTCAACAACGAAAACTACAACAATGAACACTACAACAATGAACACCACAACAACGAACATCTCAACAATGAACACCACAACAACGAACATCTCAACAACGAACTCTACAACTACGAACCTCTCAATAACAAACACCACAACAACGAACTTTACAACAACGAAAATCAGAACAACGAACACTTCAACAACGAACACTACAACAACGAACACTACAACTACGAACATCTCAACAACAAACACCACAACAACGAACTTTACAACAACGAACATCACGACAACGAACATCTCAACAAAGAACACCACAATAATGAACACTACAACAACGAAAATCAGAACAACGAACACTACAACCACGAACACTACAACAGCGAACACTACAACTACGAAAACCTTAACAACAAACACCACAACAACGAACTTTACAACAACGAACACCTCAACAACGAACATTACAACAACGAAAATCACAAAAACGACCATTACAACAACGAACACCACTACAACGAACTTTACAATAATTAACACTACAACAACGAACAATACAACATTAAACACTACAACAACGAACAAAACAACAACGAACACTTCAACAACGAACACTACAACAACGAACACCACAATAACGAACACCACAACAACGAAC
Organism: Procambarus clarkii; assembly: GCF_040958095.1. Lineage (NCBI taxonomy): Eukaryota > Metazoa > Arthropoda > Malacostraca > Decapoda > Cambaridae > Procambarus > Procambarus clarkii. The sequence goes on from NW_027189134.1 coordinate 2,653,176, forward strand.
ACTGCAACAACGAACATCACAACAACGAACATCTCAACAACGAACAAGACAATAATGAACACTACAACAACGAAAATCAGAACAACGAACACTACAACAACGAACACAACAACAACGAACATCACAACAACGACCATCACAAAACCGAACATCTCAACAACGAACACTTCAACAACGAACACTAGAACAACGAACACCACAACAACGAACACTACAATAATGAACACTACAACAACGAACACTAGAACAACGAACACCACAACAACGAACACCACAATAATGAACACTACAACAACGAAAATCAGAACAACGAACACTTCAACAACGAACACTACAACAACGAACACTACAACTACGAACATCTCAACAACAAACACAACAGCAACGAACTTTACAACAACGAACATCACGACAACGAACATCTCAACAAAGAACACCACAATAATGAACACTACAACAACGAAAATCAGAACAACGAACACTACAACCACGAACACTACAACAGCGAACACTACAACTACGAAAACCTTAACAACAAACACCACAACAACGAACACCACAACAACGAACAATACAACAACGAACACCATAACAACATACTCCACAACAACGAACACTACAACAACGAACATCTCAACAACGAACATCTCAACAACGAACACTACAACAACGAACATCACAACAACGACCATCACAAAACGAACATCTCAACAACAAACATCTCAACAACGAACACTACAACAACGAACACTAGAACAACGAACACCACAACAACGAACACCACAATAATGAACACTACAACAACGAACACTACAACAACGAACACCACAACAACGAACACCACAATAATGAACACTACAACAACGAAAAATCAGAACAACGAACACTTCAACAACGAACACTACAACAACGAACACTACAACTACGAACATCTTAACAACAAACACCACAACAACGAACTTTACAACAACGAACATCTCAACAACGAACATCTCAAAAACGAACCTCTCAACAACGAACACTATAAACAACGAACACCACAACAACGAACATCACAACAATGATAACCACAACAACGAACATCTCAACAACGAACTCTACAACTACGAACTTCTCAATAACAAACACCACAGCAACGAACTTTACAACAACGAACATCTCAACAACGAACCTCTCAACAACGAACACTACAACAACGAACACCACAAGAACGAACAATACAACAACGAACACTACAACAACGAACACTACCACAACGAACACCACAACAACGAACACTTCAACAACGAACACTAAAACAACGAACACTACAACAACGAACATCTCAACAACGAACATCTCAACAGCGAAAACTACAACAATGAACACTACAACAACGAACACCACAACAACGAACATCTCAACAATGAACACCACAACAACGAACATCTCAACAACGAACTCTACAACTACGAACCTCTCAACAACAAACACCACAACAACGAACTTTACAACAACGAAAATCAGAACAACGAACACTTCAACAACGAACACTACAAAAACGAACACTACAACTACGAACATCTCAACAACAAACACTACAACAACGAACTTTACAACAACGAACATCACGACAACGAACATCTCAACAAAGAACACCACAATAATGAACACTACAACAACGAAAATCAGAACAACGAACACTACAACCACGAACACTACAACAGCGAACACTACACTACGAAAACCTTAACAACAAACACCACAACAACGAACTTTACAACAACGAACACCTCAACAACGAACATTACAACAACGAAAATCACAAAAACGACCATTACAACAACGAACACCACTACAACGAACTTTACAATAATTAACACTACAACAACGAACAATACAACATTAAACACTACAACAACGAACAAAACAACAACGAACACTTCAACAACGAACACCACATCAACGAACACCACAACAACGAACATCTCAACAACGAACATCTCAACAACGAATATCTCAACAACGAACATTACAACAACGAACATCACAACAACGAACATTGCAACACCGACCACCACAACAACGAACATCTCAACAACGATCCTCTCAACAACGAACATCTCAACAACGAACACTACAACAACGAACATCTCAACAACGAATATCTCAACAACGAACACTACAACAACGAACACTACAACAACGAACACCAAAACAACGAACAATACAACAAAGAACACTACAACAACGAACACTACCACAACGAACACCACAACAATGAACACTACAACAACGAACACTAAAACAAAGAACACTACAACAACGAACATCTCAACAACGAACATCTCAACAACGAACACTACAACAACGAACATCACAACAACGACCATCACAAAAACGAACATCTCAAAAACAAACATCTCAACAACGAACACTACAACAACGAACACTAGAACAACGAACACCACAACAACGAACACCACAATAATGAACATTACAACAACGAAAATCAGAACAACGAACACTTCAACAACGAACACTACAACAACGAACATCTCAACAACAAACACCACAACAACGAACTTTACAACAACGAACATCTCAACATCGAACACCAAAATAATGAACACTACAACAACGAAAATCAAAACAACGAACACTACAACAAAAAACATCAGAACAACGACCATCACAAAAACGAACATCTCAACAAAGAACACCACAATAATGAACACTACAATAACGAAAATCAGAACAACGAACACTACAACAACGAACACTACAACAGCGAACACTACAAATACGAAAACCTTAACAATAGACACCACAACAACGAACACCACAACAACGAACAATACAACAACGAACACCACAACAACGAACTCCACAACAACAAACTTTACAACAACGAACACCTCAACAACGAACATTACAACAACGAAAATCACAAAAACGACCATTACAAGAACGAACACCACTACAACGAACACTACAATAATTAAAACTACAACAACGAACAATACAACATTGAACACTACAACAACGAACAAAACAACAACGAACACTTCAACAACGAACACTACAACAACGTACACCACAACAACGAACACCACAACAACGAACACTACAACAACGAACACCACAACAATGAACACCACAACAACGAACACTACAACAACTAACATTACAACAACGAAAATTACAACAACAAACTCTACAACAACGAACACCACATCAACGAACACCACAACAACGAACATCTCAACAACGAACATCTCAACAACGAATATCTCAACAACGAACACTACAACAACGAACATCACAACAACGAACATTACAACAACGACCACCACAACAACGAACATCTCAACAACGAACCTCTCAACAACGAACATCTCAACAACTAACACTACAACAACGAACATCTCAACAACGAATATCTCAACAACGAACACTACAACAACGAACACTACAACAACGAACACCAAAACAACGAACAATACAACAACGAACACTACAACAACGAACACTACAACAACGAACACCACAACAACGAACACTACAACAACGAACACTAAAACAACGAACACTACAACAACGAACATCTCAACAACGAACATCTCAACAACGAACACTACAACAATGAACACTACAACAACGAACACCACAACAACGAACATCTCAACAATGAACACCACAACAACGAACATCTCAACAACGAACTCTACAACTACGAACCTCTCAACAACAAACACCACAACAACGATCTTTACAACAACGAACATCTCAACAACGAACCTCTCAACAACGAACACTATAAACAACGAACACTATAAACAATGAACACCACAACAACGAACATCATAACAACGAACATCACAACAACGAACATCTCAACAACGAACTCTACAACTACGAACATCTCAACATTAAACACCACAACAACGAACTTTACAACAACGAAAATCACAACAACGAACATCTCAACAACGAACAAGACAATAATGAACACTACAACAACGAAAATCAGAACAACGAACACTACAACAACGAACACTACAACAACGAACATCAAAACAACGACCATCACAAAACCGAACATCTCAACAACAAACACTTCAACAACGAACACTAGAACAACGAACACCACAACAACGAACACCACAATAATGAACACTACAACAACGAACACTAGAACAACGAACACCACAACAACGAACACCACAATAATGAACACTACAACAACGAAAATCAGAACAACGAACACTTCAACAACGAACACTACAACAACGAACACTACAACTACGAACATCTCAACAACAAACACCACAACAACGAACTTTACAACAACGAACATCACGACAACGAACATCTCAACAAAGAACACCACAATAATGAACACAACAACAACGAAAATCAGAACAACGAACACTACAACCACGAACACTACAACAGCGAACACTACAACTACGAAAACCTTAACAACAAACACCACAACAACGAACACCACAACAACGAACAATACAACAACGAACACCATAACAACATACTCCACAACAACGAACTTTACAACAACGAACACCTCAACAACGAACATTACAACAACGAAAATCACAAAAACGACCATTACAACAACGAACACCACTACAACGAACTTTACAATAATTAACACTACAACAACGAAGAATACAACATTAAACACTACAACAACGAACAAAACAACAACGAACACTTCAACAACGAACACTACAACAACGAACACCACAACAACGAACACCACAACAACGAACACTACAACAACGAACACCACAACAACGAACACCACAACAACGAACACTACAACAACTAACATTACAACAACGAACACCACAACAACAAACAATACAACAACGAACACCACATCAACGAACACCACAACAACGAACATCTCAACAACGAACATCTCAACAACGAATATCTCAACAACGAACACTACAACAACGAACATTGCAACATCGACCACCACAACAACGAACATCTCAACAACGATCCTCTCAACAACGAGCATCTCAACAACGAACACTACAACAACGAACATCTCAACAACGAATATCTCAACAACGAACACTACAACAACGAACACTACAACAACGAACACCACAACAACGAACACTACAACAACGAACACTAAAACAACGAACACTACAACAACGAACATCTCAACAACGAACATCTCAACAACGAACACTACAACAACGAACACTACAACAACGAACACCACAAGAACGAACATCACAACAACGAACATCACAACAACGAACAACTTAACAACGAACACCACAATAATGAACACTACAACAACGAAAATCAGAACAACGAACACTACAACAACAAACACTACAACTACGAAAACCTTAACAACGAACACCACAACAACGAACTTTACAACAACAAACACCACAACAACGAACAATACAACAACGAACAGCACAACAACGAACTCCACAACAAAGAACTTTACAACAACGAACACCTCAACAACGAACATTACAACAACGAAAATCACAAAAACGACCATTACAACAACGAACACCACTACAACGAACACTACAATAATTAACACTACAACAACGAACAATACAACATTGAACACTACAACTACGAACAAAACAACAACGAACACTTCAACAACGAACACTACAACAACGAACACCACAACAACGAACACCACAACAACGAACACTACAACAACGAACACCACAACAACGAACACCACAACAACGAACACTACAACAACGAACACCACAACAACGAACATCACAACAACGAACACCACAACAACGAACATCTCAACAACGAACTCTACAACTACGAACATCTCAACAACAAACACCACAACAACGAACTTTACAACAACGAACATCACAACAACGAACATCTCAACAACGAACACCACAATAATGAACACTACAACAACGAAAATCAGAACAACGAACACTACAACAACGAACACTACAACAACGAACATCACAACAACGACCATCACAAAACCGAACATCTCAACAACGAACACTTCAACAACGAACACTAGAACAACGAACACCACAACAACGAACACCACAATAATGAACACTACAACAACGAACACTAGAACAACGAACACCACAACAACGAACACCACAATAATGAACACTACAACAACGAAAATCAGAACAACGAACACTTCAACAACGAACACTACAACAACGAACACTACAACTACGAACATCTCAACAACAAACACCACAGCAACGAACTTTACAACAACGAACATCACGACAACGAACATCTCAACAAAGAACACCACAATAATGAACACTACAACAACGAAAATCAGAACAACGAACACTACAACCACGAACACTACAACAGCGAACACTACAACTACGAAAACCTTAACAACAAACACCACAACAACGAACACCACAACAACGAACAATACAACAACGAACACCATAACAACATACTCCACAACAACGAACACCTCAACAACGAACACCTCAACAACGAACATTACAAAAACGAAAATCACAAAAACGACCATTACAACAACGAACACCACTACAACGAACTTTACAATAATTAACACTACAACAACGAAGAATACAACATTAAACACTACAACAACGAACAAAACAACAACGAACACTTCAACAACGAACACTACAACAACGAACACCACAACAACGAACACCACAACAACGAACACTACAACAACGAACACCACAACAACGAACACCACAACAACGAACACTACAACAACTAACATTACAACAACGAACACCACAACAACAAACACTACAACAACGAACACCACATCAACGAACACCACAACAACGAACATCTCAACAACGAACATCTCAACAACGAATATCTCAACAACGAACACTACAACAACGAACATCACAACAACGAACATTGCAACAACGACCACCACAACAACGAACATCTCAACAACGATCCTCTCAACAACGAACATCTCAACAACGAACACTACAACAACGAACATCTCAACAACGAATATCTCAACAACGAACACTACAACAACGATCCTCTCAACAACGAACACTACAACAACGAACATCTCAACAACGAATATCTCAACAACGAACACTACAACAACGAACACTACAACAACGAACACCAAAACAACGAACAATACAACAACGAACACTACAACAACGAACACTACCACAACGAACACCACAACAACGAACACTACAACAACGAACACTAAAACAACGAACACTACAACAACGAACATCTCAACAACGAACATCTCAACAACGAACACTACAACAACGAACATCACAACAACGACCATCACAAAACGAACATCTCAACAACAAACATCTCAACAAAGAACACTACAACAACGAACACTAGAACAACGAACACCACAACAACGAACACCACAATAATGAACACTACAACAACGAACACTACAACAACGAACACCACAACAACGAACACCACAATAATGAACACTACAACAACGAAAATCAGAACAACGAACACTTCAACAACGAACACTACAACTACGAACACTACAACTACGAACATCTTAACAACAAACACCACAACAACGAACTTTACAACAACGAACATCTCAACAACGAACATCTCAAAAACGAACCTCTCAACAACGAACACTATAAACAACGAACACCAACACAACGAACATCACAACAATGATCACCACAACAACGAACAACTCAACAACGAACTCTACAACTACGAACCTCTCAACAACAAACACCACAACAACGAACTTTACAACAACGAAAATCAGAACAACGAACACTTCAACAACGAACACTACAACAACGAACACTACAACTACGAACATCTCAACAACAAACACCACAACAACGAACTTTACAACAACGAACATCACGACAACGAACATCTCAACAAAGAACACCACAATAATGAACACTACAACAACGAAAATCAGAACAACGAACACTACAACCACGAACACTACAACAGCGAACACTACACTACGAAAACCTTAACAACAAACACCACAACAACGAACTTTACAACAACGAACACCTCAACAACGAACATTACAACAACGAAAATCACAAAAACGACCATTACAACAACGAACACCACTACAACGAACTTTACAATAATTAACACTACAACAACGAGCAATACAACATTAAACACTACAACAACGAACAAAACAACAACGAACACTTCAACAACGAACACCACATCAACGAACACCACAACAACGAACATCTCAACAACGAACATCTCAACAACGAATATCTCAACAACGAACATTACAACAACGAACATCACAACAACGAACATTGCAACACCGACCACCACAACAACGAACATCTCAACAACGATCCTCTCAACAACGAACATCTCAACAACGAACACTACAACAACGAACATCTCAACAACGAATATCTCAACAACGAACACTACAACAACGAACACTACAACAACGAACACCAAAACAACGAACAATACAACAAAGAACACTACAACAACGAACACTACCACAACGAACACCACAACAATGAACACTACAACAACGAACACTAAAACAAAGAACACTACAACAACGAACATCTCAACAACGAACATCTCAACAACGAACACTACAACAACGAACATCACAACAACGACCATCACAAAAACGAACATCTCAAAAACAAACATCTCAACAACGAACACTACAACAACGAACACTAGAACAACGAACACCACAACAACGAACACCACAATAATGAACACTACAACAACGAACACTACAACAACGAACACCACAACAACGAACACCACAATAATGAACACTACAACAACGAAAATCAGAACAACGAACACTTCAACAACGAACACTACAACAACGAACATCTCAACAACAAACACCACAACAACGAACTTTACAACAACGAACATCTCAACATCGAACACCAAAATAATGAACACTACAACAACGAAAATCAGAACAACGAACACTACAACAAAAAACATCAGAACAACGACCATCACAAAAACGAACATCTCAACAAAGAACACCACAATAATGAACACTACAACAACGAAAATCAGAACAACGAACACTACAACAACGAACACTACAACAGCGAACACTACAAATACGAAAACCTTAACAATAGACACCACAACAACGAACACCACAACAACGAACAATACAACAACGAACACCACAACAACGAACTCCACAACAACGAACTTTACAACAACGAACACCTCAACAACGAACATTACAACAACGAAAATCACAAAAACGACCATTACAAGAACGAACACCACTACAACGAACACTACAATAATTAAAACTACAACAACGAACAATACAACATTGAACACTACAACAACGAACAAAACAACAACGAACACTTCAACAACGAACACTACAACAACGTACACCACAACAACGAACACCACAACAACGAACACTACAACAACGAACACCACAACAATGAACACCACAACAACGAACACTACAACAACTAACATTACAACAACGAAAAATACAACAACAAACTCTACAACAACGAACACCACATCAACGAACACCACAACAACGAACATCTCAACAACGAACATCTCAACAACGAATATCTCAACAACGAACACTACAACAACGAACATCACAACAACGAACATTACAACAACGACCACCACAACAACGAACATCTCAACAACGAACCTCTCAACAACGAACATCTCAACAACTAACACTACAACAACGAACATCTCAACAACGAATATCTCAACAACGAACACTACAACAACGAACACTACAACAACGAACACCAAAACAACGAACAATACAACAACGAACACTACAACAACGAACACTACCACAACGAACACCACAACAACGAACACTACAACAACGAACACTAAAACAACGAACACTACAACAACGAACATCTCAACAACGAACATCTCAACAACGAACACTACAACAATGAACACTACAACAACGAACACCACAACAACGAACATCTCAACAATGAACACCACAACAACGAACATCTCAACAACGAACTCTACAACTACGAACCTCTCAACAACAAACACCACAACAACGATCTTTACAACAACGAACATCTCAACAACGAACCTCTCAACAACGAACACTATAAACAACGAACACTATAAACAATGAACACCACAACAACGAACATCACAACAACGAACATCACAACAACGAACATCTCAACAACGAACTCTACAACTACGAACATCTCAACATTAAACACCACAACAACGAACTTTACAACAACGAAAATCACAACAACGAACATCTCAACAACGAACAAGACAATAATGAACACTACAACAACGAAAATCAGAACAACGAACACTACAACAACGAACACCACAACAACGAACACCACAATAATGAACACTACAACAACGAACACTAGAACAACGAACACCACAACAACGAACACCACAATAATGAACACTACAACAACGAACACCACAACAACGAACATCACAACAACGAACACCACAACAACGAACATCTCAACAACGAACTCTACAACTACGAACATCTCAACAACAAACACCACAACAACGAACTTTACAACAACGAACATCACAACAACGAACATCTCAACAACGAACACCACAATAATGAACACTACAACAACGAAAATCAGAACAACGAACACTACAACAACGAACACTACAACAACGAACATCACAACAACGACCATCACAAAACCGAACATCTCAACAACGAACACTTCAACAACGAACACTAGAACAACGAACACCACAACAACGAACACCACAATAATGAACACTACAACAACGAACACTAGAACAACGAACACCACAACAACGAACACCACAATAATGAACACTACAACAACGAAAATCAGAACAACGAACACTTCAACAACGAACACTACAACAACGAACACTACAACTACGAACATCTCAACAACAAACACCACAGCAACGAACTTTACAACAACGAACATCACGACAACGAACATCTCAACAAAGAACACCACAATAATGAACACTACAACAACGAAAATCAGAACAACGAACACTACAACCACGAACACTACAACAGCGAACACTACAACTACGAAAACCTTAACAACAAACACCACAACAACGAACACCACAACAACGAACAATACAACAACGAACACCATAACAACATACTCCACAACAACGAACACCTCAACAACGAACACCTCAACAACGAACATTACAAAAACGAAAATCACAAAAACGACCATTACAACAACGAACACCACTACAACGAACTTTACAATAATTAACACTACAACAACGAAGAATACAACATTAAACACTACAACAACGAACAAAACAACAACGAACACTTCAACAACGAACACTACAACAACGAACACCACAACAACGAACACCACAACAACGAACACTACAACAACGAACACCACAACAACGAACACCACAACAACGAACACTACAACAACTAACATTACAACAACGAACACCACAACAACAAACACTACAACAACGAACACCACATCAACGAACACCACAACAACGAACATCTCAACAACGAACATCTCAACAACGAATATCTCAACAACGAACACTACAACAACGAACATCACAACAACGAACATTGCAACAACGACCACCACAACAACGAACATCTCAACAACGATCCTCTCAACAACGAACATCTCAACAACGAACACTACAACAACGAACATCTCAACAACGAATATCTCAACAACGAACACTACAACAACGATCCTCTCAACAACGAACACTACAACAACGAACATCTCAACAACGAATATCTCAACAACGAACACTACAACAACGAACACTACAACAACGAACACCAAAACAACGAACAATACAACAACGAACACTACAACAACGAACACTACCACAACGAACACCACAACAACGAACACTACAACAACGAACACTAAAACAACGAACACTACAACAACGAACATCTCAACAACGAACATCTCAACAACGAACACTACAACAACGAACATCACAACAACGACCATCACAAAACGAACATCTCAACAACAAACATCTCAACAAAGAACACTACAACAACGAACACTAGAACAACGAACACCACAACAACGAACACCACAATAATGAACACTACAACAACGAACACTACAACAACGAACACCACAACAACGAACACCACAATAATGAACACTACAACAACGAAAATCAGAACAACGAACACTTCAACAACGAACACTACAACTACGAACACTACAACTACGAACATCTTAACAACAAACACCACAACAACGAACTTTACAACAACGAACATCTCAACAACGAACATCTCAAAAACGAACCTCTCAACAACGAACACTATAAACAACGAACACCAACACAACGAACATCACAACAATGATCACCACAACAACGAACAACTCAACAACGAACTCTACAACTACGAACCTCTCAACAACAAACACCACAACAACGAACTTTACAACAACGAAAATCAGAACAACGAACACTTCAACAACGAACACTACAACAACGAACACTACAACTACGAACATCTCAACAACAAACACCACAACAACGAACTTTACAACAACGAACATCACGACAACGAACATCTCAACAAAGAAAACCACAATAATGAACACTACAACAACGAAAATCAGAACAACGAACACTACAACCACGAACACTACAACAGCGAACACTACACTACGAAAACCTTAACAACAAACACCACAACAACGAACTTTACAACAACGAACACCTCAACAACGAACATTACAACAACGAAAATCACAAAAACGACCATTACAACAACGAACACCACTACAACGAACTTTACAATAATTAACACTACAACAACGAACAATACAACATTAAACACTACAACAACGAACAAAACAACAACGAACACTTCAACAACGAACACCACATCAACGAACACCACAACAACGAACATCTCAACAACGAACATCTCAACAACGAATATCTCAACAACGAACATTACAACAACGAACATCACAACAACGAACATTGCAACACCGACCACCACAACAACGAACATCTCAACAACGATCCTCTCAACAACGAACATCTCAACAACGAACACTACAACAACGAACATCTCAACAACGAATATCTCAACAACGAACACTACAACAACGAACACTACAACAACGAACACCAAAACAACGAACAATACAACAAAGAACACTACAACAACGAACACTACCACAACGAACACCACAACAATGAACACTACAACAACGAACACTAAAACAAAGAACACTACAACAACGAACATCTCAACAACGAACATCTCAACAACGAACACTACAACAACGAACATCACAACAACGACCATCACAAAAACGAACATCTCAAAAACAAACATCTCAACAACGAACACTACAACAACGAACACTAGAACAACGAACACCACAACAACGAACACCACAATAATGAACACTACAACAACGAACACTACAACAACGAACACCACAACAACGAACACCACAATAATGAACACTACAACAACGAAAATCAGAACAACGAACACTTCAACAACGAACACTACAACAACGAACATCTCAACAACAAACACCACAACAACGAACTTTACAACAACGAACATCTCAACATCGAACACCAAAATAATGAACACTACAACAACGAAAATCAGAACAACGAACACTACAACAAAAAACATCAGAACAACGACCATCACAAAAACGAACATCTCAACAAAGAACACCACAATAATGAACACTACAACAACGAAAATCAGAACAACGAACACTACAACAACGAACACTACAACAGCGAACACTACAAATACGAAAACCTTAACAATAGACACCACAACAACGAACACCACAACAACGAACAATACAACAACGAACACCACAACAACGAACTCCACAACAACGAACTTTACAACAACGAACACCTCAACAACGAACATTACAACAACGAAAATCACAAAAAACGACCATTACAAGAACGAACACCACTACAACGAACACTACAATAATTAAAACTACAACAACGAACAATACAACATTGAACACTACAACAACGAACAAAACAACAACGAACACTTCAACAACGAACACTACAACAACGTACACCACAACAACGAACACCACAACAACGAACACTACAACAACGAACACCACAACAATGAACACCACAACAACGAACACTACAACAACTAACATTACAACAACGAAAAATACAACAAACAAACTCTACAACAACGAACACCACATCAACGAACACCACAACAACGAACATCTCAACAACGAACATCTCAACAACGAATATCTCAACAACGAACACTACAACAACGAACATCACAACAACGAACATTACAACAACGACCACCACAACAACGAACATCTCAACAACGAACCTCTCAACAACGAACATCTCAACAACTAACACTACAACAACGAACATCTCAACAACGAATATCTCAACAACGAACACTACAACAACGAACACTACAACAACGAACACCAAAACAACGAACAATACAACAACGAACACTACAACAACGAACACTACCACAACGAACACCACAACAACGAACACTACAACAACGAACACTAAAACAACGAACACTACAACAACGAACATCTCAACAACGAACATCTCAACAACGAACACTACAACAATGAACACTACAACAACGAACACCACAACAACGAACATCTCAACAATGAACACCACAACAACGAACATCTCAACAACGAACTCTACAACTACGAACCTCTCAACAACAAACACCACAACAACGATCTTTACAACAACGAACATCTCAACAACGAACCTCTCAACAACGAACACTATAAACAACGAACACTATAAACAATGAACACCACAACAACGAACATCACAACAACGAACATCACAACAACGAACATCTCAACAACGAACTCTACAACTACGAACATCTCAACATTAAACACCACAACAACGAACTTTACAACAACGAAAATCACAACAACGAACATCTCAACAACGAACAAGACAATAATGAACACTACAACAACGAAAATCAGAACAACGAACACTACAACAACGAACACCACAACAACGAACACCACAATAATGAACACTACAACAACGAACACTAGAACAACGAACACCACAACAACGAACACCACAATAATGAACACTACAACAACGAAAATCAGAACAACGAACACTTCAACAACGAACACTACAACAACGAAACACTACAACTACGAAACATCTCAACAACAAACACCACAACAACGAACTTTACAACAACGAACATCACGACAACGAACATCTCAACAAAGAACACCACAATAATGAACACTACAACAACGAAAATCAGAACAACGAACACTACAACCACGAACACTACAACAGCGAACACTACAACTACGAAAACCTTAACAACAAACACCACAACAACGAACACCACAACAACGAACAATACACCATAACAACATACTCCACAACAACGAACTTTACAACAACGAACACCTCAACAACGAACATTACAACAACGAAAATCACAAAAACGACCATTACAACAACGAACACCACTACAACGAACTTTACAATAATTAACACTACAACAACGAAGAATACAACAATAAACACTACAACAACGAACAAAACAACAACGAACACTTCAACAACGAACACTACAACAACGAACACCACAACAACGAACACCACAGCAACGAACACTACAACAACGAACACCACAACAACGAACACCACAACAACGAACACTACAACAACTAACATTACAACAACGAACACCACAACAACAAACAATACAACAACGAACACCACATCAACGAACACCACAACAACGAACATCTCAACAACGAACATCTCAACAACGAATATCTCAACAACGAACACTACAACAACGAACATCACAACAACGAACATTGCAACATCGACCACCACAACAACGAACAACTCAACAACGATCCTCTCAACAACGAGCATCTCAACAACGAACACTACAACAACGAACATCTCAACAACGAATATCTCAACAACGAACACTACAACAACGAACACTACAACAACGAACACCACAACAACGAACACTACAACAACGAACACTAAAACAACGAACACTACAACAACGAACATCTCAACAACGAACATCTCAACAACGAACACTACAACAACGAACACTACAACAACGAACACCACAAGAACGAACATAACAACAACGAACATCACAACAACGAACAACTTAACAACGAACACCACAATAATGAACACTACAACAACGAAAATCAGAACAACGAACACTACAACAACAACACTACAACTACGAAAACCTTAACAACAAACACCACAACAACGAACTTTACAACAACAAACACCACAACAACGAACAATACAACAACGAACAGCACAACAACGAACTCCACAACAAAGAACTTTACAACAACGAACACCTCAACAACGAACATTACAACAACGAAAATCACAAAAACGACCATTACAACAACGAACACCACTACAACGAACACTACAATAATTAACACTACAACAACGAACAATACAACATTGAACACTACAACTACGAACAAAACAACAACGAACACTTCAACAACGAACACTACAACAACGAACACCACAACAACGAACACCACAACAACGAACACTACAACAACGAACACCACAACAACGAACACCACAACAACGAACACTACAACAACGAACACCACAACAACGAACATCACAACAACGAACACCACAACAACGAACATCTCAACAACGAACTCTACAACTACGAACATCTCAACAACAAACACCACAACAACGAACTTTACAACAACGAACATCACAACAACGAACATCTCAACAACGAACACCACAATAATGAACACTACAACAACGAAAATCAGAACAACGAACACTACAACAACGAACACTACAACAACGAACATCACAACAACGAACCATCACAAAACCGAACATCACAACAACGAACACTTCAACAACGAACACTAGAACAACGAACACCACAACAACGAACACCACAATAATGAACACTACAACAACGAACACTAGAACAACGAACACCACAACAACGAACACCACAATAATGAACACTACAACAACGAAAATCAGAACAACGAACACTTCAACAACGAACACTACAACAACGAACACTACAACTACGAACATCTCAACAACAAACACCACAGCAACGAACTTTACAACAACGGAACATCACGACAACGAACATCTCAACAAAGAACACCCACAATAATGAACACTACAACAACGAAAATCAGAACAACGAACACTACAACCACGAACACTACAACAGCGAACACTACAACTACGAAAACCTTAACAACAAACACCACAACACGAACACCACAACAACGAACAATACAACAACGAACACCATAACAACATACTCCACAACAACGAACACCTCAACAACGAACCCTCAACAACGAACATTACAAAAACGAAAATCACAAAAACGACCATTACAACAACGAACACCACTACAACGAACTTTACAATAATTAACACTACAACAACGAAAGAATACAACATTAAAACACCTACAACCACGAACAAAACAACAACGAACACTTCAACAACGAACACTACAACAACGAACACCACAACAACGAACACCACAACAACGAACATTACAACAACGAACACCACAACAACGAACACCACAACAACGAACACTAACAACAACTAAACATTACAACAACGAACACCACAAACAACAAACACTACAAACAACGAACACCACATCAACGAACACCACAACAACGAACATCTCAACAACGAACATCTCAACAACGAATATCTCAACAACGAACACTACAACAACGAAATCACAACAACGAAACATTGCAACAACGACCACCACAACAACGAACATCTCAACAACGATCCTCTCAACAACGAACATCTCACAACGAACATCTCAACAAACGAAACACTACAACAAACGAACATCTCAACAACGAATATCTCAACAACGAACACTACAACAACGATCCCTCTCAACAAACGAACACTACAACAACGAACATCTCAAACAACGAATATCTCAACAACGAACACTACAACAACGAACACTACAACAACGAACACCAAAACAACGAACAATACAACAACGAACACTACAACAACGAACCAACGAACTTTACAACAACGAACATCTCAACAACGAACATCTCAAAAACGAACCTCTCAACAACAGAACACTATAAACAACGAACACCAACACAACGAACATCACAACAATGATCACCACAACAACGAACAACTCAACAACGAACTCTACAACTACGAAACCTCTCAACAACAAACACCACAACAACGAACTTTACAACAACGAAAATCAGAACAACGAACACTTCAAACAACGAACACTAGCAACAACGAACACTACAACTACGAACATCTCAACAACAAACACCACAACAACGAACTTTACAACAACGAACATCACGACAACGAACATCTCAACAAAGAACACCACAATAATGAACACTACAACAACGAAAATCAGAACACGAACACTACAACCACGAACACTACAACAGCGAACACTACAACTACGAAACCTTAAACAACAAACACCACAACAACGACTTTACAACAACGAACACCTCAACAACGAACATTACAAACAACGAAAATCACAAAAAACGACCATTACAACAACGAAACACCACTACAACGAACTTTACAATAATTAACACTACAACAACGAACAATACAACAATTAAACACTACAACAACGAACAAAACAACAACGAACACTTCAACAACGAAACACTACAACAACGAACACCACAAACAACGAACACTACAACAACGAACACCACAACAACGAACACCACAACAACGAACACTACAACAACTAACATTACAACACCGAACACCACAACAACAAACACTACAACAACGAACACCACATCAACGAACACCACAACAACTACATCTCAACAACGAACATCTCAACAACGAATATCTCAACAACGAACATTACAACAACGAACATCACAACAACGAACATTGCAACAACGACCACCACAAACAACGAACATCTCAACAACGATCCTCTCAACAACGAACATCTCAACAACGAACACTACAACACGAACATCTCAACAACGAATATCTCAACAACGAACACTACAACAACGAACACTACAACAACGAACACCAAAACAACGAACAATACAACAACGAACACTACAACAACGAACACTACCACAACGAACACCACAACAACGAACACTACAACAACGAACACTAAACAAAGAACACTACAACAACGAACATCTCAACAACGAACATCTCAACAACGAACACTACAACAACGAACATCACAACAACGACCATCACAAAAACGAACATTTCAAAAACAAACATCTCAACAACGAACACTACAACAACGAACACTAGAACAACGAACACCACAAACAACGAACACCACAATAATGAACACTACAACAACGAACACTACAACAACGAACACCACAACACGAACACCACAATAATGAACACTACAACAACGAACACTACAACTACGAACATCTTAACAACAAAACACCACAACAACGAACTTTACAACAACGAACATCTCAACAACGAACATCTCAAAAACGAACCTCTCAACAACGAACACTATAAACACGAACACCACACAACGAACAACACAACAATGATCACCACAACAACGAACATCTCAACAACGAACTCTACAACTACGAACTTCTCAATAACAAAACACCACAACAACGAACTTTACAACAACGAACATCTCAACAACGAACCTCTCAACAAACGAACACTACAACAACGAACACCACAAGAACGAACAATACAACAACGAACACTACAACAACGAACACTACCACAACGAACACCACAACAACGAACACACAACAACGAACACTAAACAACGACACTAACAACAACGAACACTAAAACAAGAACACTACAACACGAACATCTCAACAACGAAACATCTCAACAACGAACACTACAACAACGAACATCACAACAACGACCATCACAAAAACTGAACATCTCAAAAACAAACATCTCAACAACGAACACTACAACAATGAACACTAGAACAACGAACACTCACAAACAACGAACAACCACAATAATGAACACTACACAACGACCGACACTACAACAACGAACACCACAACAACGAACACCACAATAATGAACACTACAACAACGAACACTACAACTACGAACATCTTAACAACAACCACAACAACGAACTTTACAACAAACGAACAATCTCAACAACGAACATCTCAAAAACGAGCCTCTCAACAACGACACTATAAACAACGAACACCAACACAACGAACATCACACAATGATCAACCACAACACGAACATCTCAACAACGAACTCTACAACTACGAACTTCTCAATAACAAACACCACAACAACGAACATTACAACAACGAACATCTCAACAACGAACCTCTCAACAACGAACACTACAACAACGAACACCACAACAACGAACACTACAACAACGAACACCACAACAATGAACACCACAACAACGAACACTACAACAACTAACATTACAACAACGAAAATTACAACAACAAACTCTACAACAACGAACACCACATCAACGAACACCACAACAACGAACATCTCAACAACGAACATCTCAACAACGAATATCTCAACAACGAACACTACAACAACGAACATCACAACAACGAACATTACAACAACGACCACCACAACAACGAACATCTCAACAACGAACCTCTCAACAACGAACATCTCAACAACTAACACTACAACAACGAACATCTCAACAACGAATATCTCACAACGAACACTACAACAACGAACACTACAACAACGAACACCAAAACAACGAACAATACAACAACGAACACTACAACAACGAACACTACCACACGAACACCACAACAACGAACACTACAACAACGAACACTAAAACAACGAACACTACAACAACGAACATCTCAACAACGAACATCTCAACAACGAACACTACAACAATGAACACTACAACAACGAACACCACAACAACGAACATCTCAACATGAACACCACAACAACGAACATCACAACAACGACCATCACAAAACGAACATTTCAAAAACAAACATCTCAACAACGAACACTACAACAACGAACACTAGAACAACGAACACCACAACAACGAACACCACAATAATGAACACTACAACAACGAACACTACAACAACGAACACCACAACAACGAACACCACAATAATGAACACTACAACAACGAACACTACAACTACGAACATCTTAACAACAAACACCACAACAACGACTTTACAACAACGAACATCTCAACAACGAACATCTCAAAAACGAACCTCTCAACAACGAACACTATAAACAACTAACACCAACACAACGAACAACACAACAATGATCACCACAACAACGAACATCTCAACAACGAACTCTACAACTACGAACTTCTCAATAACAAACACCACAACAACGAACTTTACAACAACGAACATCTCAACAACGAACCTCTCAACAACGAACACTACAACAACGAACACACAAGAACGAACAATACAACAACGAACACTACAACAACGAACACAACCACAACGAACACCACAACAACGAACACTACAACAACGAACACTAAAACAACGAACACTACAACAACGAACACTAAAACAAAGAACACTACAACAACGAACATCTCAACAACGAACATCTCAACAACGAACACTACAACAACGAACATCACAACAACGACCATCACAAAAACGAACATCTCAAAAACAAACATCTCAACAACGAACACTACAACAATGAACACTAGAACAACGAACACCACAACAACGAACACCACAATAATGAACACTACAACAACGAACACTACAACAACGAACACCACAACAACGACCATCACAAAAACGAACATCTCAAAAACAAACATCTCAACAACGAACACTACAACAATGAACACTAGAACAACGAACACCACAACAACGAACACCACAATAATGAACACTACAACAACGAACACTACAACAACGAACACCACAACAACGAACACCACAATAATGAACACTACAACAACGAACACTACAACTACGAACATCTTAACAACAAACACCACAACAACGAACTTTACAACAACGAACATCTCAACAACGAACATCTCAAAAACGAGCCTCTCAACAACGAACACTATAAACAACGAACACCAACACAACGAACATCACAACAATGATCACCACAACAACGAACATCTCAACAACGAACTCTACAACTACGAACTTCTCAATAACAAACACCACAACAACGAACTTTACAACAACGAACATCTCAACAACGAACCTCTCAACAACGAACACTACAACAACGAACACCACAACAACGAACACTACAACAACGAACACCACAACAATGAACACCACAACAACGAACACTACAACAACTAACATTACAACAACGAAAATTACAACAACAAACTCTACAACAACGAACACCACATCAACGAACACCACAACAACGAACATCTCAACAACGAACATCTCAACAACGAATATCTCAACAACGAACACTACAACAACGAACATCACAACAACGAACATTACAACAACGACCACCACAACAACGAACATCTCAACAACGAACCTCTCAACAACGAACATCTCAACAACTAACACTACAACAACGAACATCTCAACAACGAATATCTCAACAACGAACACTACAACAACGAACACTACAACAACGAACACCAAAACAACGAACAATACAACAACGAACACTACAACAACGAACACTACCACAACGAACACCACAACAACGAACACTACAACAACGAACACTAAAACAACGAACACTACAACAACGAACATCTCAACAACGAACATCTCAACAACGAACACTACAACAATGAACACTACAACAACGAACACCACAAACGAACATCTCAACAATGAACACCACAACAACGAACATCACAACAACGACCATCACAAAAACGAACATTTCAAAAACAAACATCTCAACAACGAACACTACAACAACGAACACTAGAACAACGAACACCACAACAACGAACACCACAATAATGAACACTACAACAACGAACACTACAACAACGAACACCACAACAACGAACACCACAATAATGAACACTACAACAACGAACACTACAACTACGAACATCTTAACAACAAACACCACAACAACGAACTTTACAACAACGAACATCTCAACAACGAACATCTCAAAACGAACCTCTCAACAACGAACACTATAAACAACTAACACCAACACAACGAACAACACAACAATGATCACCACAACAACGAACATCTCAACAACGAACTCTACAACTACGAACTTCTCAATAACAAACACCACAACAACGAACTTTACAACAACGAACATCTCAACAACGAACCTCTCAACAACGAACACTACAACAACGAACACCACAAGAACGAACAATACAACAACGAACACTACAACAACGAACACTACCACAACGAACACCACAACAACGAACACTACAACAACGAACACTAAAACAACGAACACTACAACAACGAACACTAAAACAAAGAACACTACAACAACGAACATCTCAACAACGAACATCTCAACAACGAACACTACAACAACGAACATCACAACAACGACCATCACAAAAACGAACATCTCAAAAACAAACATCTCAACAACGAACACTACAACAATGAACACTAGAACAACGAACACCACAACAACGAACACCACAATAATGAACACTACAACAACGAACACTACAACAACGAACACCACAACAACGACCATCACAAAAACGAACATCTCAAAAACAAACATCTCACAACGAACACTACAACAATGAACACTAGAACAACGAACACCACAACAACGAACACCACAATAATGAACACTACAACAACGAACACTACAACAACGAACACCACAACAACGAACACCACAATAATGAACACTACAAACAACACTACAACTACGAACATCTTAACAACAAACACCACAACAACGAACTTTACAACAACGAACATCTCAACAACGAACATCTCAAAACGAGCCTCTCAACAACGAACACTATAAACAACGAACACCAACACAACGAACATCACAACAATGATCACCACAACAACGAACATCTCAACAACGAACTCTACAACTACGAACTTCTCAATAACAAACACCACAACAACGAACTTTACAACAACGAACATCTCACAACGAACCTCTCAACAACGAACACTACAACAACGAACACCACAACAACGAACACTACAACAACGAACACCACAACAATGAACACCACAACAACGAACACTACAACAACTAACATTACAACAACGAAAATTACAACAACAAACTCTACAACAACGAACACCACATCAACGAATACCACAACAACGAACATCTCAACAACGAACATCTCAACAACGAATATCTCAACAACGAACACTACAACAACGAACATCACAACAACGAACATTACAACAACGACCACCACAACAACGAACATCTCAACAACGAACCTCTCAACAACGAACATCTCAACAACTAACACTACAACAACGAACATCTCAACAACGAATATCTCAACAACGAACACTACAACAACGAACACTACAACAACGAACACCAAAACAACGAACAATACAACAACGAACACTACAACAACGAACACTACCACAACGAACACCACAACAACGAACACTACAACAACGAACACTAAAACAACGAACACTACAACAACGAACATCTCAACAACGAACATCTCAACAACGAACACTACAACAATGAACACTACAACAACGAACACCACAACAACGAACATCTCAACAATGAACACCACAACAACGAACATCTCAACAACGAACTCTACAACTACGACCTCTCAACAACAAACACCACAACAACGATCATTACAACAACGAACATCTCAACAACGAACCTCTCAACAACGAACACTATAAACAACGAACACTATAAACAATGAACACCACAACAACGAACATCACAACAACGAACATCACAACAACGAACATCTCAACAACGAACTCTACAACTACGAACATCTCAACAACAAACACCACAACAACGAACTTTACAACAACGAAAATCACAACAACGAACATCTCAACAACAAGACAACATAATGAACACTACAACAACGAAATCAGAACAACGAACACTACAACAACGAACACTACAACAACGAACATCAAAACAACGACCATCACAAACCGAACATCTCAACAACAAACACTTCAACAACGAACACTAGAACAACGAACACCACAACAACGAACACCACAATAATGAACACTACAACAACGAACACTAGAACAACGAACACCACAACAACGAACACCACAATAATGAACACTACAACAACGAAAATCAGAACAACGAACACTTCAACAACGAACACTACAACAACGAACACTACAACTACGAACATCTCAACAACAAACACCACAACAACGAACTTTACAACAACGAACATCACGACAACGAACATCTCAACAAAGAACACCACAATAATGAACACTACAAACAACAACAAGAAATCAGACAACGAACACTACAACCACGAACACTACAACAGCGAACACTACAACTACGAAAACCTTAACAACAAACACCACAACAACGAACACCACAACAACGAACAATACAACAACGAACACCATAACAACATACTCCACAACAACGAACTTTACAACAACGAACACCTCAACAACGAACATTACAACAACGAAAATCACAAAAACGACCATTACAACAACGAACACCACTACAACGAACTTTACAATAATTAACACTACAACAACGAAGAATACAACATTAAACACTACAACAACGAACAAACAACAACGAACACTTCAACAACGAACACTACAACAACGAACACCACAACAACGAACACCACAACAACGAACACTACAACAACGAACACCACAACAACGAACACCACACAACGAACACTACAACACTAACATTACAACAACGAACACCACAACAACAAACAATACACAAACGAACACCACATCAACGAACACCACAACAACGAACATCTCAACAACGAACATCTCAACACGAATATCTCAACAACGAACACTACAACAACGAACATCACAACAACGAACATTGCAACATCGACCACCACAACAACGAACATCTCAACAACGATCCTCTCAACAACGAGCATCTCAACAACGAACACTACAACAACGAACATCTCAACAACGAATATCTCAACAACGAACACTACAACAACGAACACTACAACAACGAACACCACAACACGAACACTACAACAACGAACACTAAACAACGAACACTACAACAACGAACATCTCAACAACGAACATCTCAACAACGACACTACAACAACGAACCTACAACAACGAACACCACAAGAACGAACATCACAACAACGAACATCACAACAACGAACAACTTAACAACGAACACCACAATAATGAACACTACAACAACGAAAATCAGAACAACGAACACACAACAACAAACACTACAACTACGAAAACCTTAACAAAAACACCACAACAACGAACTTTACAACAACAAACACCACAACAACGAACAATACAACAACGAACAGCACAACAACGAACTCCACAACAAAGAACTTTACAACAACGAACACCTCAACAACGAACATTACAAAACGAAAATCACAAAACGACCATTACAACAACGAACACCACTACAACGAACACTACAATAATTAACACTACAACAACGAACAATACAACATTGAACACTACAACGAACAAACAACAACGAACACTTCAACAAACAACAACAACGAACACACACACAAAAAACAACCCACAACAACGAACACCACAACAACGAACACCACAACACGAACACTACAACAACGAACACCACAACAACGAACATCACAACAACGAACACCACAACAACGAACATCTCAACAACGAACTCTACAACTACGAACATCTCAACAACAAACACCACAACAACGAACTTTACAACAACGAACATCACAACAACGAACATCTCAGCAACGAACACCACAATAATGAACACTACAACAACGAAAATCAGAACAACGAACACTACAACAACGAACATCACAACAACGACCATCACAAAACCGAACATCTCAACAACGAACACTTCAACAACGAACACTAGAACAACGAACACCACAACAACGAACACCACATAATGAACACTACAACAACGAACACTAGAACAACGAACACCACAACAACGAACACCACAATAATGAACACTACAACAACGAAAATCAGAACAACGAACACTTCAACAACGAACACTACAACAACGAACACTACAACTACGAACATCTCAACAACAAACACCACAACAACGAACTTTACAACAACGAACATCACGACAACGAACATCTCAACAAAGAACACCACAATAATGAACACTACAACAACGAAAATCAGAACAACGAACACTACAACCACGAACACTACAACAGCGAACACTACAACTACGAAAACCTTAACAACAAACACCACAACAACGAACACCACAACAACGAACAATACAACAACGAACACCATAACAACATACTCCACAACAACGAACTTTACAACAACGAACACCTCAACAACGAACATTACAACAACGAAAATCACAAAAACGACCATTACAACAACGAACACCACTACAACGAACTTTACAATAATTAACACTACAACAACGAAGAATACAACATTAAACACTACAACAACGAACAAAACAACAACGAACACTTCAACAACGAACACTACAACAACGAACACCACAACAACGAACACCACAACACGAACACTACAACAACGAACACCACAACAACGAACACCACAACAACGAACACTACAACAACTAACATTACAACAACGAACCACAACAACAAACAATACAACAACGAACACCACATCAACGAACACCACACAACGAACATCTCAACAACGAACATCTCAACAACGAATATCTCAACAACGAACACTACAACAACGAACATCACAACAACGAACATTGCAACATCGACCACCACAACAACGAACATCTCAACAACGATCCTCTCAACAACGAGCATCTCAACAACGAACACTACAACAACGAACATCTCAACAACGAATATCTCAACAACGAACACTACAACAACGAACACTACAACAACGAACACCACAACAACGAACACTACAACAACGAACACTAAAACAACGAACACTACAACAACGAACATCTCAACAACGAACATCTCAACAACGAACACTACAAACAACGAACACTACAACAACGAACACCACAAGAACGAACATCACAACAACGAACATCACAACAACGAACAACTTAACAACGAACACCACAATAATGAACACTACAACACGAAAATCAGAACAACGAACACTACAACAACAAACACTAACAACTACGAAAACCTTAACAACAAACACCACAACAACGAACTTTACAACAACAAACACCACAACAACGAACAATACAACACGAACAGCACAACAACGAACAGCACAAAACGAACTCCACAACAAAGAACTTTACAACAACGAACACCTCAACAACGAACATTACAACACGAAAATCACAAAAACGACCATTACAACAACGAACACCACTACAACGAACACTACAATAATTAACACTACAACAACGAACAATACAACATTGAACACTACAACTACGAACAAACAACAACGAACACTTCAACAACGAACACTACAACACGAACACCACAACAACGAACACCACAACAACGAACACTACAACAACAACGAACACCACAACACGAACACCACAACAACGAACACTACAACAACGAACACCACAACAACGAACATCACAACAACGAACACCACAACAACGAACATCTCAACAACGAACTCTACAACTACGAACATCTCAACAACACACCACAACAACGAACTTACAACAACGAACATCACAACAACGAACATCTCAGCAACGAACACCACAATAATGAACACTACAACAACGAAAATCAGAACAACGAACACTACAACAACGAAATCACAACAACGACCATCACAAACCGAACATCTCAACAACGAACACTTCAACAACGAACACTAGAACAACGAACACCACAACAACGAACACCACAATAATGAACACTACAACAACGAACACTAGAACAACGAACACCACAACAACGACACCACAATAATGAACACTACAACAACGAAAATCAGAACAACGAACACTTCAACACGAACATACAACAACGAACACTACAACTACGAACATCTCAACAACAAACACCACAGCAACGAACTTTACAACAACGAACATCACGACAACGAACATCTCAACAAAGAACACCACAATAATGAACACTACAACAACGAAATCAGAACAACGAACACTACAACCACGAACACTACAACAGCGAACACTACAACTAACGAAAACCTTAACAACAAACACCACAACAACGAACACCACAACAACGAACAATACAACAACGAACACCATAACAACATACTCCACAACACGAACACCTCAACAACGAACACCTCAACAACGAACATTACAAAAACGAAAATCACAAAAACGACCATTACAACAACGAACACACTACAACGAACATTACAATAATTAACACTACAACAACGAAGAATACAACATTAAACACTACAACAACGAACAAAACAACAACGAACACTTCAACAACGAACACTACAACAACGAACACCACAACAACGAACACCACAACAACGAACACTACAACACGAACACCACAACAACGAACACCACAACAACGAACACTACAACAACTAACATTACAACAACGAACACCACAACAACAACACTACAACAACGAACACCACATCAACGAACACCACAACAACGAACATCTCAACAACGAACATCTCAACAACGAATATCTCAACAACGAACACTACAACAACGAACATCACAACAACGAACATTGCAACAACGACCACCACAACAACGAACATCTCAACAACGATCCTCTCAACAACGAACATCTCACAACGAACACTACAACAACGAACATCTCAACAACGAATATCTCAACAACGAACACTACAACAACGATCCTCTCAACAACGAACACTACAACAACGAACATCTCAACAACGAATATCTCAACAACGAACACTACAACAACGAACACTACAACAACGAACACCAAACAACGAAATACAACACGAACACTACACACGAACACTACCACAACGAACACCACACAACGAACACTACAACAACGAACACTAAAACAACGAACACTACAACAACGAACATCTCAACAACGAACACTCAACAACGAACACTACAACAACGAACATCACAACAACGACCATCACAAAACGAACATCTCAACAACAAATCTCAACAACGAACACTACAACAACGAACACTAGAACAACGAACACCACAACAACGAACACCACAATAATGAACACTACAACAACGAACACTACAACAACGAACACCACAACAACGAACACCACAATAATGAACACTACAACAACGAAAATCAGAACAACGAACACTTCAACAACGAACACTACAACTACGAACACTACAACTACGAACATCTTAACAACAAACACCACAACAACGAACTTTACAACAACGAACATCTCAACAACGAACATCTCAAAAACGAACCTCTCAACAACGAACACTATAAACAACGAACACCACACAACGAACATCACAACAATGATCACCACAACAACGAACATCTCAACAACGAACTCTACAACTACGAACCTCTCAACAACAAACACCACAACAACGAACTTTACAACAACGAAAATCAGAACAACGAACACTTCAACAACGAACACTACAACAATGAACACTACAACTACGAACATCTCAACAACAAACACCACAACAACGAACTTTACAACAACGAACATCACGACAACGAACATCTCAACAAAGAACACCACACAATAATGAACACTACAACAACGAAAATCAGAACAACGAACACTACAACCACGAACACTACAACAGCGAACACTACAACTACGAAACCTTAACAACAAACACCACAACAACGAACTTTACAACAACGAACACCTCAACAACGAACATTACAACAACGAAAATCACAAAAACGACCATTACAACAACGAACACCACTACAACGAACTTTACAATAATTAACACTACAACAACGAACAATACAACATTAAACACTACAACAACGAACAAAACAACAACGAACACTTCAACAACGAACACTACAACAACGAACACCACAACAACGAACACTACAACAACGAACACCACAACAACGAACACCACAACAACGAACACTACAACAACTAACATTACAACAACGAACACCACAACAACAACACTACAACAACGAACACCACATCAACGAACACCACAACAACGAAATCTCAACAACGAACATCTCAACAACGAATATCTCAACAACGAACACTACAACAACGAACATCACAACAACGAACATTGCAACAACGACCACCACAACAACGAACATCTCAACAACGATCCTCTCAACAACGAACATCTCAACAACGAACACTACAACAACGA
This sequence comes from Procambarus clarkii, assembly GCF_040958095.1. Lineage (NCBI taxonomy): Eukaryota > Metazoa > Arthropoda > Malacostraca > Decapoda > Cambaridae > Procambarus > Procambarus clarkii. Next base: position 2,684,880 of record NW_027189134.1, read on the forward strand.
ACATCTCAACAACGAATATCTCAACAACGAACACTACAACAACGATCCTCTCAACACGAACACTACAACACGAACATCTCAACAACGAATATCTCAACAACGAACACTACAACGAACGACAACAACGAACACAAAACAACGAACAATACAACAACGAACACTACAACAACGACACTACCACAACGAACACCACAACAACGAACACTACAACAACGAACACTAAAACAACGAACACTACAACAACGAACATCTCAACAACGAACATCTCAACAACGAACACTACAACAACGAACATCACAACAACGACCATCACAAAACGAACATCTCAACAACAAACATCTCAACAACGAACACTACAACAACGAACACTAGAACAACGAACACCACAACAACGAACACCACAATAATGAACACTACAACAACGAACACTACAACAACGAACACCACACAACGAACACCACAATAATGAACACTACAACAACGAAAATCAGAACAACGAACACTTCAACAACGAACACTACAACTACGAACACTACAACTACGAACATCTTAACAACAAACACCACAACAACGAACTTTACAACAACGAACATCTCAACAACGAACATCTCAAAAACGAACCTCTCAACAACGAACACTATAAACGAACACCAACACAACGAACATCACAACAATGATCACCACAACAACGAACATCTCAACAACGAACTCTACAACTACGAACCTCTCAACAACAAACACCACAACAACGAACTTTACAACAACGAAAATCAGAACAACGAACACTTCAACAACGAACACTACAACAACGAACACTACAACTACGAACATCTCAACAACAAACACCACAACAACGAACTTTACAACAACGAACATCACGACAACGAACATCTCAACAAAGAACACCACAATAATGAACACTACAACAACGAAAATCAGAACAACGAACACTACAACCACGAACACTACAACAGCGAACACTACAACTACGAAAACCTTAACAACAAACACCACAACAACGAACTTTACAACAACGAACACCTCAACAACGAACATTACAACAACGAAAATCACAAAAACGACCATTACAACAACGAACACCACTACAACGAACTTTACAATAATTAACACTACAACAACGAACAATACAACATTAAACACTACAACAACGAACAAAACAACAACGAACACTTCAACAACGAACACTACAACAACGAACACCACAACAACGAACACTACAACAACGAACACCACAACAAAGAACACCACAACAACGAACACTACAACAACTAACATTACAACACGAACACCACAACAACAAACACTACAACAACGAACACCACATCAACGAACACCACAACAACGAACATCTCAACAACGAACATCTCAACAACGAATATCTCAACAACGAACATTACAACAACGAACATCACAACAACGAACATTGCAACAACGACCACCACAACAACGAACATCTCAACAACGATCCTCTCAACAACGAACATCTCAACAACGAACACTACAACAACGAACATCTCAACAACGAATATCTCAACAACGAACACTACAACAACGAACACTACAACAACGAACACCAAAACAACGAACAATACAACAACGAACACTACAACAACGAACACTACCACAACGAACACCACAACAACGAACACTACAACAACGAACACTAAAACAAAGAACACTACAACAACGAACATCTCAACAACGAACATCTCAACAACGAACACTACAACAACGAACATCACAACAACGACCATCACAAAAACGAACATTTCAAAAACAACATCTCAACAACGAACACTACAATAACGAACACTAGAACAACGAACACCACAACAACGAACACCACAATAATGAACACTACAACAACGAACACTACAACAACGAACACCACAACACGAACACCACAATAATGAACACTACAACAACGAACACTACAACTACGAACATCTTAACAACAAACACCACAACAACGAACTTTACAACAACGAACATCTCAACAACGAACATCTCAAAAACGAACCTCTCAACAACGAACACTATAAACAACGAACACCAACACACGAACAACACAACAATGATCACCACAACAACGAACATCTCAACAACGAACTCTACAACTACGAACTTCTCAATAACAAACACACAACAACGAACTTTACAACAACGAACATCTCAACAACGAACCTCTCAACAACGAACACTACAACAACGAACACCACAAGAACGAACAATACAACAACGAACACTACAACAACGAACACTACCACAACGAACACCACAACAACGAACACTACAACAACGAACACTAAAACAACGAACACTACAACAACGAACACTAAAACAAAGAACACTACAACAACGAACATCTCAACAACGAACATCTCAACAACGAACACTACAACAACGAACATCACAACAACGACCATCACAAAAACGAACATCTCAAAAACAAACATCTCAACAACGAACACTACAACAATGAACACTAGAACAACGAACACCACAACAACGAACACCACAATAATGAACACTACAACAACGAACACTACAACAACGAACACCACAACAACGAACACCACAATAATGAACACTACAACAACGAACACTACAACTACGAACATCTTAACAACAAACACCACAACAACGAACTTTACAACAACGAACATCTCAACAACGAACATCTCAAAAACGAGCCTCTCAACAACGAACACTATAAACAACGAACACCAACACAACGAACATCACAACAATGATCACCACAACAACGAACATCTCAACAACGAACTCTACAACTACGAACTTCTCAATAACAAACACCACAACAACGAACTTTACAACAACGAACATCTCAACAACGAACCTCTCAACAACGAACACTACAACAACGAACACCACAAGAACGAACAATACAACAACGAACACTACAACAACGAACACTACCACAACGAACACCACAACAACGAACACTACAACAACGAACACTAAAACAACGAACACTACAACAACGAACATCTCAACAACGAACATCTCAACAACGAACACTACAACAACGAACATCACAACAACGACCATCACAAAACGAACATCTCAACAACAAACATCTCAAAAACGAACACTACAACAACGAACACTAGAACAACGAAACCACAACAACGAACACCACAATAATGACACTACAACAACGAACACTACAACAACGAACACCACAACAACGAACACCACAATAATGAACACTACAACAACGAAAATCAGAACAACGAACACTTCAACGACGACACTACAACAACTAACACTACAACTACGAACATCTTAACAACAAACACCACAACAACGAACTTTACAACAACGAACATCTCAACAACGAACATCTCAAAACGAACCTCTCAACAACGAACACTATAAACAACGAACACCACAACAACGAACATCACAACAATGATCACCACAACAACGAACATCTCAACAACGAACTCTACAACTACGAACCTCTCAACAACAAACACCACAACAACGAACTTTACAACAACGAAATCAAACAACGAAATCAGAACAACGAACACTACAACAACGAACACTACAACTACGAACATCTCAACAACAAACACCACAACAACGAACTTTACAACAACGAACATCACGACAACGAACATCTCAACAAAGAACACCACAATAATGAACACTACAACAACGAAAATCAGAACAACGAACACTACAACCACGACACTACAACAGCGAACACTACAACTACGAAAACCTTAACAACAAACACCACAACAACGAACTTTACAACAACGAACACCTCAACAACGAACATTACAACAACGAAAATCACAAAAACGACCATTACAACAACGAACACCACTACAACGAACTTTACAATAATTAACACTACAACAACGAACAATACAACATTAAACACTACAACAACGAACAAAACAACAACGAACACTTCAACAACGAACACTACAACAACGAACACCACAACAACGAACACCACAACAACGAACACTACAACAACGAACACCACAACAACGAACACCACAACAACGAACACTACAACAACTAACATTACAACAACGAACACCACAACAACAAACACTACAACAACGAACACCACATCAACGAACACCACAACAACGAACATCTCAACAACGAACATCTCAACAACGAATATCTCCACAACGAACACTACAACAACGAACATCACAACAACGAACATTGCAACAACGACCACCACAACAACGAACATCTCAACAACGATCCTCTCAACAACGAACATCTCAACAACGAACACTACAACAACGAACATCTCAACAACGAATATCTCAACAACGAACACTACAACAACGAACACTACAACAACGATCCTCTCAACAACGAACATCTCAACAACGAACACTACAACAACGAACATCTCAACAACGAATATCTCAACAACGAACACTACAACAACGAACACTACAACAACGAACACCAAAACAACGAACAATACAACAACGAACACTACAACAACGAACACTACCACAACGAACACCACAACAACGAACACTACAACAACGAACACTAAAACAACGAACACTACAACAACGAACATCTCAACAACGAACATCTCAACAACGAACACTACAACAACGAACATCACAACAACGACCATCACAAAACGAACATCTCAACAACAAACATCTCAACAACGAACACTACAACAACGAACACTAGAACAACGAACACCACAACACGAACACCACAATAATGAACACTACAACAACGAACACTACAACAACGAACACCACAACAACGAACACCACAATAATGAACACTACAACAACGAAAATCAGAACAACGAACACTTCAACAACGAACACTACAACAACGAACACTACAACTACGAACATCTTAACAACAACACCACAACAACGAACTTTACAACAACGAACATCTCAACAACGAACATCTCAAAAACGAACCTCAACAACAAACACTATAAACAACGAACACCAACACAACGAACATCACAACAATGATCACCACAACAACGAACATCTCAACAGCGAACTCTACAACTACGAACTTCTCAATAACAAACACCACAACAACGAACTTTACAAAAACGAACATCTTAACAACGAACCTCTCAACAACGAACACTACAACAACGAACACCACAAGAACGAACAATACAACAACGAACACTACAACAACGAACACTACCACAACGAACACCACAACAACGAACACTACAACAACGAACACTAAAACAACGAACACTACAACAACGAACATCTCAACAACGAACATCTCAACAACGAACACTACAACAACGAACATCACAACAACGACAATCAGAAAACGAACATCTCAACAACAAACATCTCAACAACGAACACTACAAAGACGAACACTAGAACAACGAACACCACAACAACGAACACCACAATAATGAACACTACAACAACGAACACTACAACAACGAACACCACAACAACGAACACCACAATAATGAACACTACAACAACGAAATCAGAACAACGAACACTTCAACAACGAACACTACAACAACGAACACTACAACTACGAACATCTTAACAACAAACACCACAACAACGAACTTTACAACAACGAACATCTCAACAACGAACATCTCAAAAACGAACCTCTCACAACGAACACTATAAACAACGAACACCACAACAACGAACATCACAACAATGATCACCACAACAACGAACATCTCAACAACGAACTCTACAACTACGAACCTCTCAACAACAAACACCACAACAACGAACTTTACAACAACGAAAATCAGAACAACGAACACTTCAACAACGAACACTACAACA